>NC_073636.1:7878787-8181818 GCF_029407905.1 Bubalus kerabau
GTTTCTAGGTATTTTGATTTTTAATTTGCTGGACAGTGCTGGGACAGGACTGGGAAAGGTCAGTTTTCATTCCAATGCCAGATAAAAGCAGTGCCAAAGAATGTTCAAACTACTGCACAATTGCATTCATCTCACACGCTAGCAAAGTAATGCTCAAAATTCTTCAAGCTAGGCTTCAACAGTACATAAACCAAGATCTTCCAGATGTTCAACCTGGATTTAGAAAAGGCAGAGGAACCAGAGATCAATTGCCAACATCTGCTGGGTCATAGAAAAAGTAAAAGAACTCCAGAAAAACATCTACTTCTGCTTCATTGACTATGCTAAAGCCTTAGACTGTGTAGATCACAACAAACTGTGGAATATTGTTAAAGAGATGGGAATACCAGAACATCTCACTTGCCTCCTGAGAAACTTGTATGTGGGTCAAGAAGAAACAGTTAGAACCAGACACGGAACAACAAACTGGTTCCAAATTGGAAAAAGGAGTAAGTCTCAAGGCTGTATATTGTCACCTTGCTTATTTAATTTATATGCAGAGTACATCATGTGAAATGCTGGGCTGGATGAAGCATAAGCTGGAATCAAGATTGCTGAGAGAAATATCAATAACCTCAGATAAGCAGATGACTACCCTTATGGCAGAAAGCGAAGAGGAACTAAAGAGCCTCTTGAGGAAGTTGAAAGAGGAGAGTGAAAAAGCTGGCTTAAAACCCAATGTTCAAAAAATTAAGATCATGGCATCTGGTCCTATCACTTCATGGCAAACAGATGGGGAAACAATGGAAACAGTGACAGACTTTATTTCTGGGGGCTCCAAAATCACTGCAGATGGTGACTGCAGCCATGAAATTAAAAGACGTTTGCTCCTTGGAAAGAAAGCTATGACCAACCTAGCTGCTAATTCACTTCAGTCGTTTCCGACTCTGTGCGACTCCATAGATGGCAGCCCACCAGGAGAGCACATTAAAAAGCAGAGACATTACTTTTCCAACAAAGGTCCATTTAGTCAAAGCTATGGTTTTTCCAGTGGTCATGTATGGATGTGAGAGTTGGACCATAAAGAAGGGTGAGTGCCATAGGATTGATGCTTTTGAACTATGGTGTTGGAGAAGGTTCTTGAGAGTCCCTTGGACTGCAAGGAGATCCAACCAGTCAATCCTAAAGGAGATCAGTCCTGGGTGTTCATTGGAGGGACTGATGTTGAAGCTGAAACTTCAATACTTTGGCCACCTCATGCGAAGAGCCGACTCATTGGAAAAGACCCTGATGCTGGGAAAGATTGAAGGCAGGGGGAGAAGGGGACGACAGAGGAAGAGATGTTTGGATGGCATCACCAACTTGATAGACATGAGTTTGAGCAAGCTCCAGGAGATGGTGAAGGACAGGGAAGCCTGGTGTGCTGCAGTCCCTGGGGTTGCAGAGTCGGGCATGACGGAGTGACTGAACAACAACAACCAGGCATCACTTATATTTATAAAGAACCTCACAATAATTTTCTGTGGTGGACTAAAACATTAGCATACTCGCTCAAGTGGTGATTCTTAGGCTGAGAAATAACATCTAATTCTTAGGATCCTGTCATTCATTTATTCAGTAAAGTACCTAATGCGTACCAGGTACTAATCTAAGTACAGGACACACATTAGTGAATAAGATGGGTAAGAATTTACATTGCCCTGCAGGAAGACAGTTAACAATCCAAGATCAGTAAAGTACAAGGAATGAGAGGGGCTAGAGAAAAATAAACACAGCATGATAAGATAAGTGATTAAAAAAAAAAAAAAAGGTAGAATTGATCAAGAAAATCCTCTTTGAGGAAGTAGGATTTTAAGGATAAGAAGCTAGCCATGGGGAGATCTTCCCACTCCTCTCTGCATATTTCACACTATTCCAAATTGATTTTGGTTCAGGGCTTCCCTGGTGGCTCAGAGGTTAAAGTATCTGCCCCCAGTGCGGGAGACCTGGGTTTGATCCCTGGGTTGGGAAGATCCCCTGGAGAAGGAAATGGCAACCCACTCCAGTATTCTTTCCTGGTGAATCCCATGGATGGAAGAGCCTGGTGGGCTACAGTCCACGGGGTTGCCAAAGAGTCGGACATGACTGAGTGACTTCACTTCACTGCAAGCTGTGGCAAGTTGCAGAAATAGCCATAATACTTTGCAGGTCTGCCTATTAAAAGAAGTTCTTTTTCCTATTCTTTCAATGCTGGCTGGCCTTGTGACTTACTTTGGCCAAAAGAATATGGCAAAATTGATCCTGTCAGTTCTGACCCTAGGCCTCAGGAGACTTTCACTACTGCATTTGTAAAACATTTGACTGCCATGTAAAAAGCGTGGGCCTGCTGGCTGGAGGATGAGAGCATGTGGAGAGACCAAGTCATCCTAGCTGCCATGGACCAGGCCATCATAAATCAGCCAGCCCTGGTCAAAACTCTGGCAAACTGTAGATGTGTGAACAAGCCCAGCCAAGATCAGAAGAATTACTCAGGGGAACCCAGCCATAACTACTGACCTGCCAAAATCGTGAATTAAATAAACGGTGGTTGTGTTAGGGTACCTACGTTTGGGGGTGGTTTATGATGGCAGCCTAAGCTAACTGATAAGCCAATGAGTCTTGAGGTCTGATGCCTTGATGGGAATCCTTCATCAAAGTTCAGGTTTCTTTAGGCTAAGCAGGAAGGACTAGCTTGTGCTTGCCCTACTGCTGGGATGGTTCTGGAATTAAACCAGTCTTTTTGAGATGTCTGGATGGGAAGAATGGGGCCTAACCTACCAACAGAAAATTAGAAGGAACCTGAGTGATTACATCATTCCTTTTTCTTGCTTTATGAATAAGAAAACTAGATATCAATGACCAGTGTTTTTATAAACTTGTTTTTTGTTTTTGCTCAGGTCAAGAGTAAGTAAGTTTTAACTTGAGTTTAAGTAAGTTTTTATGAAAGGAGCATAGGCTTTGAATACAGAAATACTGAGTTGCACTTTTATTTCTTAACACTCTTACTACCTAGCTATGAGATTTGAAACAATTTACGTCATCTATTCAGCCTCAGCTTCTCATCTGTAAAACAGAGCTAATGAATGTGAATGAGCCCATAGCAGAGCTTGTCTGGGCCATTCAGCTGAGGCCCGACTGCCTAGCTGTTGCTGCTATAGCACCAGACTCTTCTACTGCCAGCCTTGGGACTGCACCTCATTCTCACCTGGGGGCAGCTATAGCTCCCATCTGGTGTTCATGTGGCTGGAGCTGGCTGGAAGTGCTTAGCTTTGTGGGGTTTTATATACTCTACAGATGTTAGTGGGCATTCTGTATAGGTGTGGTTTTGGTGCCTTCACAATCAAATTTTGTCTTTATGGAAAATGGGAACTTCTTCCCAGTTTTGCATCTTGTAGTTAGCAGAAGAAACTCATTACAGGCTGAAATCTGATGTTGGCATAATATTGTGAATCCAGAAGTTCTCATCCAAGAAGCTAAAACCTTAGTTGAAGACCTTCAGTTGAGCTGTCCTGAGATGGATGCATATGTTTATTTCAATTGCTACCCATTTTATCACATTTTATAAAATTAACTTTTGACATTTACCTAATGTGTATGCTGCTGCTGCTGCTGCTAAGTCGCTTCAGTCGCGTCTGACTGTGTGCGACCCATAGACGGCAGCCCACCAGGCTTCCCGTCTCTGGGATTCTCCAGGCAAGAACACTGGAGTGGGTTGCCATTTTCCTTCTCCAATGCATGAAAGTGAAAAATGAAAGTGAAGTCGCTCAGTCGTGTCCGACTCTAGCGAACCCATGGACTGCAGCCTACCAGGCTCCTCTGTCCATGGGATTTTCCAGGCAAGAGTACTGGAGTGGGGTGCCATTGCCTTCTCCGCCTAATGCGTATAGTACCTCATATAAAACACAAACTATAGTACCAGAGAGACATTCATGAAATAACAACGTAAAGTGAAATAGAAAGTAATAACAGTTCAGATTTTTACGTAACTGCTGTAGAAGTAGTTATTTCTATTGTTTAGCCACTAGGCTTGAAGTAGAGCAAATACTCCTTTGAGACGGTGAGTACATGGCTCCTATAAAATGACAAGGGCTACAAAGTCATCTTTTAAGAAGAATCTCAGCTACTTCCCCAGATCTGTGGGGATTTAGGGCCTTAAAACTACAATCAGCGTTGAGAGAAGATCTCGTTCAGGGGCTTTGGCATCTTACTGAGGAGGATCCTGTGTAGGTTAAGTTTATTTGCTTTTTCTCCACCGTATATTTGAATTGTTAATCGTCTAACTTCATTGGGATAAAGTAAGGTTAAGCAAAGCGATTGAAAGGAGCTTTACAAATTTATAAAGAAGCTTAATAATATACCCAATTATGTTGGAAGCAGCCTGTCCTCTGATTTAGCTAAATGGGGTTGAGGCTGGTCCTCAGGCTCCTTGGCAGGAAATTCCCACGTGGACTTGCCACAGCTGGCCTTAGGGGATAGAGCATGTCCTCCTCAGCCAGCCCCAATGCAACTGTGAGTTTGGGTGGGAAGAGGGTGGGTTCAGTGGGACCCCGGAAACTCCCTGCCTCAGCTACTCTTTCACAGGCCTCTACCCCTCTATACTTAGAGGCAGGTAGGAAAAGTGCTTTCTCTAAGAAACTCTGTTCTCCTTCAAAAGCCGGGAAGCAGGTCTGACACAGGAAGCAGTGGTGCGCTTTCCCGGGCAGCTCTTCCACCCACCCTCAGCTTCCCTTACCCCTGTCCTCCCACCCACATGACGCAAGCTTGAGATGGACTTACATAGTAATCTTGATCCAGACCTTTCCTCCCAATTAGATGCAACTGTCCAAGAGATACCTAGAAAAGAGGAGTTTTGGAAAATGATTTTAGCAGTAGTATTCATTTTAACAAGAAAAGGGGAAAAAAATTACCTGATGATTTTACTATAGTACATCGATCCAGTTTGCTGCAGTTAGCGTGTTTTAAAAAAAGAGGCAGGAAACCATTCCTGACTCTGTGTTTTATTGGGTAAATGGTTGACATTGGGTATGCAGCTTCCGCAGGGGCAGGAAGCTGGCCTGATGATGTACAGCAATGCCCAGGCACACTAGTGACCTTAACTTTTGGTTCTCAAACCAAACATAAACTCACATAAACAATGTCCCATTTCGATTCTCATTTCCAAAGACAGGCTGCTTCTGGCTCCTGATAAGAGTTCATTCATATTAAAACCAACATTTATGGTAACTTTTTTCTATAATTACAATCTAGTTTTTTTTTTTAATAAGATTTTTAGGAGTAAGTGCCAAAAAAATGCCACTACTATGGCAACTGGCTCCTTCATAAGCTATAAGAAACTACAAGTTAGGGAACGAAAAAGGAGCAGAACAAAGAGGAGGGGGTTCTCTTCCCTTCCCTATTCAGGATGGGGCGTTGTTGTTAACCCTTCTAGGACTCAGAGAGAACCAAGCCCTTTGTGATTAAAATGTTCTAAAAATTTAAGTTCATCCGTATACATTACTTGTATCTGAACATCTCCTCTTTCTGCCAAAAATTTATAGTATTGATATATGTCCCAATCCAAAATCTCACTGTTAGAACTCAGATTTTCAGGTCTTTCAGTTAGTCTCACTTTTTCCACTGGAATACCTTCACTTTTTTCCAATTTATCAGCAACTGTGAACAGAAACAAGCCAGAGCAATATATAACAGTCATCTTAGAGCAAGCACGATTAGGCTGATTCTCTTTAAACTATGCCGGGATTGGGCCTACTATACAGAAAAGAAATATCCTTAGGGGACAGAAATTTGCTAATTTTGTTTATTTGGTTCTGAGAAAAGTATAAGACACTACCTATTCTTTGTAACCAATATAATCACTGTATCAGTATATGTTAGACCCTACTGAAGACCTCAGCCAGGCAGGCTCAGGAAAGATGATAGATGTCAGAAGAAGGCAACCAACCTTTCCATCACTGACTTTTTCTGGGCATCCTGAAACTACAATATAAGAGTAAGAACTGCTTCTAATTTACTCCTAGGATAGTCTGAAAATAAACTGTAAATATGCTTGAGTAAACCTAACAAAACAGCAGTTTGAAATATATATATATATATATATATATATATCAAATAATTTCAGTTTCATTAAGCACATAAAAACATCTTGATATATAAAGCATCTTAAATTCAAAAGCAGTTTTTTTCTCAGATCCTAATCATGACAAAGATGTAAATTTAGATGTTATTATGATTATAGAAACTAACTAAATGGACTATAGCTTACTCACTTCTTAGACTTTTATTTAATACTCTATTATGTAGTCCAGTTTAGTGATGCTGCATGTGGAAATATTACATGCAACTTTGAAAATTCTAGAAATAATTAACCTCATGCTCAATTTTTTTTGTAGACGAAGGATAGGGTAATAGAGTAATGAACAGAGATTGCTAGTGTATGTATCTTGCACATACATTGTACAATGTATGTACATCCATAGCTTCAGGAATTTTTTAACAAGGCATCCTATACTTGAAATGTTTGAATTATAGAAACTACTTAATATTTATTGATGTTATATTTAAATTCTCAGTTTAAGGAAAGAAGATCACAGGATCAAGTAAAACAGAATTATTTGGAGACATGAGCTAAATAAAAAATAAAAGATGAGTACAATCATTTAGAACTTTATGAAAAGTAACTTAAGAAATCAAAAACTTCACATTGTATGGAAAGAGCTGTATTATAACTGATGTTAAAGCACAGTCTTTAAATACTTTATAAATATTTCAACTAGTATTGATTTATTTTTTAAATTTCTTGGCAAGTCTCTTTATCTTAAAATAAACTATGTGGATTACTCACTATAATCTGCCACTTTCTTGTAATGACTTAGGGCAACTTCACAATTCTGTAGAACATTGATTCCTGACAAATATCTGTACCCCTAAAACACAGGCATATAAATTCTTAATATTCTGACAATACTATATTTATAACACACCTATCTGGGCTCAAGAATATTTAATTACAAACCAAAATCATCTGCGACATCATGCTTCCTCCAGCACTTCCAAAGGTATAATATATCAGTGCCTAAAGTTAAAAAAAAAATTATTTGACATCTAAATTTGAAACTCAAACCCAATCACTGCTTTTTTATTCCTAGCCCAGCAATGAACCTTAAACTACTCCCACATAAATCCCAAATTTCATTCTCTTCCTCTTTAAATATGGCTGCCATTCACTGAGGGCTTACTGAGTTCTGAAGTTTGTGAAAAGGGGATTGTACATGATATTTCATTAAAACATCACGAAATCCCTATGGAGTAGATATTATCTGAAACTTTTTATTATGGAACATTAGGAAGCTATGGTACTCAGGCCCTAACCTTCTCTAACTATTGAGCTGTGCTCTTACCCACCACTCTAGAGTGAGCTCTTCACTCAAAGAGTAGACTCTCTATTCAGTGTCCCTTTAAAAAAAATCATATTTTGTTCCAAAAAAAAAATAGAATGACTTTACCTTAGCTTGATTGTATTCCATTCCTATTCCATAAGAAGACAAAAATCCTAAGGCCTAAAGCCCAAAAGAAAAAGAAAAATTCAATAAATCCATTTATTTTACAGTTATTACCAACATTAGTAAGGGCTATTTTAAATGTCTGCTCTATAATTACTTGTGTTAACTTATTTCTTATAGTATAGCAAGTTGCATTATTATACTTTTGCTAAGGCGGCATGAATTTAGAAAAGGTCACAATAATGGAAGCTTTGTATAATATATGTGGAAATAAGCTAATACTTACTGAACTTTAGAATAATTATAGTGATAAAATAATATGAACCAATGCTCTGTATGTGTCTGCCTTTTTAGAAATGTAAAGACATTTTTCTCCAATATGTTAAAATTTGAATTGAATATTTTTCTTCATATTTTAAAAATAAAATGTGATGGATAGAAAAAGTTTGAACAGGAAAAAGTATATTGAATAAAAGGTCAAAGTCTGAACACAGATCAAGATGGTGGAATACGAAGCCCCAGGTCTTGTTCCTCCGATGGAGCCAAAATATACGTGCAAAAAGCCTTTATGAGAACTCAAGAGACCAGTTAAGAAATCACTGTTACCCAGTCAAGCTCACAGCAAAGAACAGCCCACTGAAATAGGTCAGAAAAGCCATTTTATTTAATCTGCAATCACTCCTCCCCAAGCCAGCACAGCTTGGTGTGATCAGGAAAAAAAAGAGAAAAATGGGATAGGAATTCTGACTTTCAAGGAGTAGCTGATCAAAGATCTGACTTTCATCTCCTCTGATTTACAGCACTGGCAGAACTGGAATGCTGGAGATGCTAGGGACCTCTAAGCAATAAAGAGAGCTTAGAGACTTGTTGCAACTCTAGAGAACCTGCACTACCACGGAATGCAGTACTTAAGGGACATCAGCAAACCGAACATTATATTACATATAATAGCATTGTAATACATATTGTGGCAGTCACAGAGGAGTGAGGGAAAAGGGAGCAGACAGATTATTTTAAGGAAATTTGGCTGAAAACTTCCCAAACCTGAGACAGGAAATAGACATCCAAATTCAAATTCAAAGAACTCCAAGTAGGATGAACTCAGATAGCCCAATGCCAAGACATATCATTAATCAAACTATCAAAAGTCAAAGGCATGGAACACTGGGTACAGCAAGAGAAAAGAGACTTGCCACATACAAAGAAACTTCCATATGATTATGAGCAGATATATCAGCAGAAACACTACAAGGTAGAAGGGAGTGGGATGGAGCATTGAAAATGCTGAAAGAAAAAAGCTATCAACCAAGAACTCTATATCTGGTGAAACTAACTTAAAAAATGAAGAAAATATAAATTCCCTGATAAACAAAAACTGAGGGAATTCATCAACACTAGAGCTGCCTTATAAGAATTGCTAAAGGGTGTCCAAGTTGAAAGAATGTTAGCCATAACACAAAAGCATACAAAAATATAAAGCTCTCTGGTAATAATAAATACATAGACAAACAGAATCATATAATACTGTAATGGTAGTGGATAAGTCACTTTTAATTCTGGTAGAGAATTTAAAAGGTAAAAGCATAAAATATAACCATAACTAAAGAACTATGCTAATGGATACAAACTATAAAAAGATATGATTTGTGTCACTGATAACATATAATGTGAGGAGAGCAGAGTATATGTGATTGAAGTTAAGTCAATATCAATTTAAAATAGATTGGTGCAGTCGTAAAGAATCTGCCTGCCAATACAGGAGATGCAGGAGACATGGGTTCAATCCCTGGGTCAGGAAGATCCTCTGGAAGAGGCAATGACAACCCACTCCAGTATTTTTGCCAGGAAAATCCCATGGACAGAGGAGCCTGGTGGGCTACAGTCCATGGGGTCACAGAGAGTCAGACACAACTGAACAACTGAGCATGCATGTTGTAACTATAAAACATTTTATGTAATCCCAAGAGTAACTACACCCTGGAGCAGGGAATGGCAACCCACTCCAGTATTCTTGCCTTGTTTTGTCGCATGGACAAAGAAGCCTGGCAGGCTATGGTCCAGGGGGTCACAAAGAGCTGGACACGACTGAGCAACTAACACACACACAAAGAGTAACTACGAGGAAAATACCTATAGAAAATGCACCCCAAAATGAGGAGGGAATCAAAGTATGCCATTACAAAAAATAAATGAAAGACGAAAGAAGGCATCAAGAGAGGAAAAGAAGGACAAAATAACTACGAGACAAACAGAAAATAGTGAACAAAATGGCAGTAGTGAGCCTTTCCCTTTAAGAAGTTACTCTAAGTGTATATGGATTAAACTCACTCAATTAATAGACATAAAAGGCTGAATGGATAAGAAAATGAGACCCAACTTAATGCTGTCTACACAAGATTTATTTTAGATACAAAAACACACGTAGTCTGAAAGTGAAAGAATGGAAAAAGATACTCTATGTAAATTGTAAGCAAAAGAGAGGGATGATCACACTTAGACAAAATAGACTTCAAGTCAAAAACTGTCACAAGAGATAAAGGATATTGTGTAATGATAAAAGGATCAACTCACCAGGAAGATATAACCACTATAAATACCTATGCATCTAAGAGCAGAGCGCCCAAATACGTGAAGCAAACACTGACAGAGTTGAAAGAAGAAATAGACACTAATACAATAACAGTAGGAGATTTTAATCCCCCACTTTCAAAAATGGATAGAGCAACCAGACAGAGATTAATAAAATTTTCTTTGTTTGCAGATGACATAATCTTATATGTAGAAAACCCTAATGATTTACAAAAAAAACCGCTAAAACTAATACATTTAGAAAAAGTATAGGATGCAAAATCAACACACAAAAATAAATAGATTTTCTATACATTAATAATGAACATTCAGAAGAGGAAATTAACAGTCTCATTTACAATATCATCAAAAACAATAAACACTTTAGAATAAAATAACCAAGGAGATGAAAGGCTCGTACACTGAAAACTATAAAACATTGCTGAAAAAAATCTGAAAATACATAAATAAATGGAAAATATCCTATGTTTATGTATTAGAAGAAGTAATATTGCTACTTTATATCCAGAGGGATTGGATTTAGTGTAACCCCTGTTGAAATCTCAATGCCATTTTGCAGAAATAGAAACAACCATCCTAAAATTTATATAGAATCTCATATGTAAACTCACAAAATAGCTCATCTATCTTGAGGGAAAAAACTAAGCTAGAGGCCTCACACTTCCCGATTTCAAAATATATTACAAATTAGAGTGATTCAGACTCTGATGGTACTGGCATAAAGACAGACATACAGGCCAATGGAACAGTGTAAAGAGACCAGAAATAAATCCCCATATATATGGCCAAATGAGTTTCAACAAGGATGCCAAGGTATCGGATGCTTCTGAGAAAACTGCAATCTGTCTTTTCAATTCTGAACATTAATGTCTCTGTTCCAGTTACTGTGGCTGGTGTAACAGATCACTCAGAAACTTGGTGGCGTAATGACCATTTATTATGCCAAGGATTCAGTGGGTCAGGAATTCGGCCAAGGTAGAGTGGGGATGGCTTTTCTCTGATTCATGATATGGGGGCCTTAGTTGGAAGACTCAAAGGCTGGAGTTGCCATAGTCTGGATTCTGGTTCATTCACGCATTTGGCAGTTGATTCTAGCTGTTGGTTGAGATCTTAGCAGAGGCTAACAGCCAGAACAACAACATGGGACGTCTTCTATCACATGAGCTTCTCCAAGTATGGTAACTGTGCTCCAGGACTGAGCACCCTGAGAGAGCGAGAGCCAGGCAGAGCTATATCCTTTTTACGACTCAGCCTTCAAAGTGACGTAGCATTACTTCCAGCAAACTCTGGTTTGAAGTAGTTACAAGCCCATCTGAAAGCACTGAGTCTTAACCACTGGACTGCCAGGGAATTCTCAACCCTGGTATTTTCTGACAAGTTCTTTGCTATCAGATAGGATAAGATGTTTCAATATCATCTTGTACATTATTTGCCCCACACCTGGAATTTGACATTTTCCAAAGGAGTTGGGTTCTTTTCAGTGGGAGAGGACATCTGTTGTTTACTTTAAGAATAATTCCTTTGTAGGGGAAGAATGAATATCTAAATTTAACTTTTTATTTATTTGTTATCAAACTGAGATGTATATGTATTAAAAATTAAAATTCTAATACTTCTGAGGGCTTAAAATTTAAACAGCAATGCCCTGCTCTTTTCTTGGAAACTCCCTATTTTCCTCATAGAAAACTACTTTTAATTATTTTGGCTGTTTTCTGCCGATAATTACCATCATTAGGACTCCTGATAAATTGCTACTACTTGCTGCTAATTTATATATTTCATACATTTAGCTATAGATTTGTTACAGGATAGATAATAATTTAGGTCATCTACATGACTTTTTTTCCTTTTTGCTCCTCTTCTCAATAGAATCATAATATTATTTTTTGTCAGAATAATTGTAATAGTCTGTTTTGGTGTTCCTAATATTTTCAAGCTTATTCTCATTCGTAAGTTTATCATTCCTATCACCATTTTAGAGGTTCATTCCACACTCTTATGCATATCATTGATAATACACCTTTCTTTCCATCAGTTCAGTTCAGTCACTCAGTCGTGTCCGACTTCTTGTGACCCCATGGACTGCAGCAAATCAGGCCTCCCTGTCCATCACCACTCCCAGAGCTTGCTCAAACTCATGTCCATTGAGTTGGTGATGTCATCCAACCATCTCGTTCTCTGTCATCCCTTTCTCCTCCCGCCTTCAATCTTCCCCAGAATCAGTGTCTTTTCCAATGAGTCAGTTCTTCGCATCAGGTGGCCAAAGGATTGGAGTTTCAACTTTAGCATCAGTCCTTCCAATGAATATTCAGGACTGATTTCCTTTAGGATGGACTGGTTGGATCTCCTTGCAGTCCAAGGAACCCTCAAGAGTCTTCTCCAACACCACAGTTCAAAAGCATCAATTCTTCAGCACTCAGCTTTCTTTATAGTCCGACTCTCACATCTATACATGACTACTGGAAAAACCATTGCTTTGACTAGACAAACCTTTGTTGGCAAAGTAATGCTTCTGCTCTTTAATATGCTGTCTAGGTTGATCATAACTTTTCTTCCAAGGAGTAAATGCCTTTTAATTTCATGGCTGCAGTCACCATCTGCAGTGATTTTGGAGCCCAAAAAATAAAGTCTGACTCTGTTTCCCCATCTATTTGCCATGAAGTGATGGGACCAGATGCCATGATCTTCATTTTCTGAATGTTGAATTTTAAGCCAACTTTTTCACTCTCCTCTTTCACTTCCATTAAGAGCCTCTTTGGTTCTTCTTCACTTTCTGCCAAAAGGGTCGTGTCATCTGCATATCTGAGGTTATTGAGGATCCCGGCAATCTTGATTCCAGCTTGTGCTTTATCCAGCCCTGCATTTCGCATGACACACTCTGCATATAAGTTAAATAAGCAGAGTGACAATATACAGCCTTGACGTACTCCTTTCCCGATTTGGAACCAGTCTGTTGTTCCAGGTCCAGTTCTAACTGTTGCTTCTTGATCTGCATACAGATTTCTCAGGAGACAGGTCAGGTGGCCTGGTATTCCCACAAGAATTTTCCACAGTTTGTTGTTATCCACACAGTCTAAGGCTTTGGCATAGTCAATGAAGCAGAAATAGATGTTTTTCTAGAACTCTCTCGCTTTTTCGATGATCCAGCAGATGTTGGCAATTTGATATCTGGTTCCTCTGCCTTTTCTAAATCCAGCCTGAACATCTGGAATTTCATGGCTCACATACTATTGAAGCCTGGCTTGGAGAATTTTGAGCATTACTTTACTAGTGTGTGAGATGAGTGCAATTGTGCGGTAGTTTGAGCATTCTTTGGCATTGCCTTTCTTTGGGGTTGGAATGAAAACTGACTTTTTCCAGCCCTGTGGCCTCTGCTGAGTTTTCCAGATTTGCTGGCATATTGAGTGCAGCACTTTCACAGCATCCTCTTTTAGAATTCCTTTTAGGATTTCTTTTCATGCTTCATATTAAGAACAATTTGGTATTAGACACAGGAGGGCATGGCAACCCACTCCAGTGTTCTTGCCTGGAGAATCCCATGGACAGAAGAGCCTGGCAGGCTACAGTTCATAGTGTCTGAAAGAGTAGAACACTACTGAAGTGACTTAGCATGCACCCATGCACTCAGCTTAATAGCTGATGGAATATTTGAAGAGCACAAGGTCATAGGCAGTGTCCTGTGGTGGATTGCCAGAAAATCTTTCACCTTGGCATCAATCCATTAGTCTATACCCTTTATTTACTATTATCAAAGCCTACATTTCTACTTTTTCATCCAGTTTATGATAACATAATCCAAGACTTTGTTAGATGTCTCCCTAAAATCAAGATACAACAAGGTCTGATAATTTCATCAAAACAGAAAATGAATAATTTCTTAAACATTTTATTTTAGTTCCAAGGACAAAGAACTGTGTTACTTTTTAAACTAGGAAACTGACTGCAGAGAGTTCAATTCCTAAAAGCATAATAGCTCTAATATGTGGTTTATATTTTGTAATCTACTTAATTCATAAACTAAAAAAAAATTACGATATCATCAGTTTCTCTTTAGTCTCAAAGGTTCCATTTTTAGGAAAGTTGATCATAAAGGCTCTTATTACAAATGAAAGGCTGGAATCCTGGTACTCCTCTAACCTCTATAGTTATATTTAAAATGGTTAAATTGGCTCCTTGCAAAAATATCTTTAGCCAATGTTATTGGCTAAATAATTTATTTTTTCTTGCAGCTCTTAGCAATTTTTGACCCTGCTCAATTTAGAATCTTGTGTATGTAGAAACTTTGATAGAACACAAATATACTGACCTTTGTATAAGAAAGTGACGATACTGTTCTACTTAGCTGATCGTGTATTTTAAGATACTTTCACCAACACTGAATCATTTTGTGCAGAGCCTACCACGCTTTTTGGCCTGATCCTCTTGGAGAAAATTGTGAGGTCAGGAGGTTGTAGATTGTGTGGGAGTTAATTTCCATCCTATGATTGCGGGGGAGTGCTTTATCTGTATAAGGCTCAGACTATAAAGTAAGGAACTAAAACCATGACTTTTGCAGCCTCAAATAATCAACTCAAAGAGCAGGCTTCTCTTTTTAGCAGAAAAATAACAATGAGTGATTTTAAATTATTTCTCTGGAGGGCTCCACTCTTTTTTCACTCTTTAAAACATGGCAGGCACTCGTGGAAGACAAAAGATGTCATGGGCTATCATGTAGTAAATATGCCAATTATAGTCAGGGTTGTCCTATTGCTTTACAGTTGGGCATTGTCACCTAACAACTTTACAGTAATACGTTTTTGGTCTTCGGTCTTTTCTGAGATAAGGCTGAGGTGCAATGAGATGGATTATAGACTGATTCAATCTTAACCCAGAAAAAAAAAAAATGCTGTAAGTTGAAGAGAAGCTACACCATAGTGATGACATCAATGGTGGTTTTAAAAGGTCAAACTCTGCAAATTAGATTTGTCTATAAGACTCTGAACTCAACCACTGTGCTGTGTTATATTAGCTGGGATTTAAATTTAAAGAGTTAAGTGTAGAGGATATTTTAATCAATTTCAAAGTAAATTACTCAGGTTCCATATTAATAGATAAAAAATTAAATATTCTTCCTTTTACTTTTTATATAAGAAATTAAAAGAGAAAAAAGATCAAGCATTTAATTGCAATTATTTTACTAGTCTTGAAAGCATCTGTGGTCATTCTTTGTAGATTAAACTGCAAGCCGAACAAAAATGTGAATCAACCCTGATGAAAAACTCAGTTTCTTTTTGTACCCTTAACACAAAAAGATGATTTACATCAAAAAGAAATGCTCTACACAGGTAATCCTAGAATTATCAACATGATTACTTGATACTAAAATGATTTTTTTTCAGTTGTAGCACCGTGCTAATAATCATTACCATGATTCAATTAATTTTAAGGTGATACAATGTGAATGATCCATATCTTGATTCTTAAAGCAAATAAGGTTTAGGCTCTACCTTCTTGTTTGGCAAATTAACAAATTTTCCTATTAAAACAGTTCATCAATATTAAGAAAAGAGTGAGCCTTTCTAATTCTGAATTTCTGCTTCCTAAATGAGTATCAGAGAAATAAAAAATACATAACTACCTCTAGCTGGTATAGTGTAATATCTTATAAGATACTCTATTTTTATTTTTGCTTGCTCTTTCTTCAGTTTTCACCATTTTCATGAAGACTAATTCATGAATAGTTTTATTCAGAAGGTACAGTTTTCTTGAAAATCAGTTCAATGAACTCTGTTCACAATCTTAATTGCTTCTATTGCCCTTATTGGGATTTCTTTCAGTTTATTTGGATTTTTGTCAGATGAACCATTCAAGGTGCATGAAAAGAAATAATTATGCCTCTTTCCCTCCATCAGCTTCCCTTTTACACATAGCCTGAAGCTGCCTTTCTCCCCCTATGCCCTCAATGCCACTTTATAATCTGAATTCACATCTTTCTCGCTTTCTTTGTTAAACCAGGGCTCCACGAGCCCGCTGGTGCCTGGCTTCTCCCATCTATCCCCCTTCAGCATTTCCAGCTGCCCTTGACCTCTCCCCCAGAGACAGGTGTCTTCGCTCTCTCTCATTACCTCTGTCCCTCTCACTGTCCTTCACTGTCATTCTCAGTACACAGTTCAGCTTCCTCAGCCACATTTCTGTTGCTGCATCGTCCCCACAGTTCCCAGCAACGTTTCCTGTATCAACCTGGCACAAACAGCTCGAGAGGAAAGGTGGTCACCTGGCCAGTCCTGTTAGAGAACTGTGATCAATATGGCATGTGGCCAGCCTGGTCCCAGAAACCAGTCATCGAACAAAGCAACGTTTGTACCACAGAATATTTTTAACCGTGCTTTGTACAAGGAGATAAATCAACCGCACGAGGACTTGCTGTTGGAAATAGATTTTCCTGTACTGATGACTGGGATAAAAGTTAAAATTCCAGACTAGAACCCAGCATCCATTAGAATAGAATCCAGCTGTAGCACTGGACCAGGGTGTCCTCTAGGCTCCCTGCCCATCCAGATAACACTTTGGTTCAATATCATGGGGAGCTAAAGTGAGGAAGGGGAGTCCGAGAGAAGAATAAGGGTGTTTAGGTTGTCAGGGAGAGCACAGGAGGAGCTTGGGACAGAGACTTTTTCCAATCAGTATCGCAGCACTTCAACAAACAGTGTGGCTGAATTTTGCATATCAGGTTAATGCTGGCCTTTCAGGTGGAACATTTGTCCTCATCCACATTTTGTTTTCTTGCCTCCTTGTCTGTGGTCCATGCCACAGAACCATGCTACCTAGAGTATGTGGAGTAAAACTGATGGCAGCTCTCAGTCCATATGTTTAATGTACCAATTATGTTAATTTGGGATTTCTTTTCTGGGAGTAGTGTTTTGACCTTGCATCAAATATGTCATTCAAGTTCAGACAAATCCTTCATGTTGCCTATATCCAGTATTCTAGACTGAGTGTAAATGTTCCTTTATCCCTGAAGCCTTTTCTACCCGCCCCAGGCAAAGCCAGTCAGACACTTCTCTGTGCCTAAAGCACTTTATACCTTAACTCTAGTCCACCTAAACTGGGCTGCAATTATTTGTTTATATTTAACATTGGCCCATAAGGACTTTGACCTATTAATTTTTTCTTCCCATCAATAAGATTGTGTGTGGCACATAGTAAATGTCCAAGAAACAACTGTTGACTTAATTAATATACCCACTGACAAAGCATGTGTTCACTAGTTCATTACCTAGGGATGAGGTAATATTATTTGTAGTGGTGGACATGATGATAACATTTGGTCTGTTTTGGAACTTTATATTTTGGATTAACCAAATATGGGATATATTCACAGGGAAAGAGATATGTTCAGGTTGGCCAAAAAGTCTGTTCATAAGAGCTTACGGAAAAACCCAAATGAACTTTCTGGCCAACTCAATATGATATATTATTAAGTGAATCAAGAGCTGATGAGGAAATAGTAATGAAAGTATGTCTCATTTTTGTAAAAAACATTCTACAAAGTTATAGAAAAAATTGTAGAAGGATAATAGAGTAATAATAATATATATATATATATATATTTTTTTTTTTTCTGGTGAATGATTATAAAGTTCCAGGTATGGAATTAAGTGCCTTCACACACTATTTTAATCCTCACAACTTTGTTGATTCATCATCATGAATTAATTCACTATTCAGCTATATTTTTTTCTGTCAGGCACTGCACTGTATTTTTAGAGATACAGTAGTGAACCAAATAAACACAATACCCAGTGTTTTATCATTATCCTAATTCTACAGATGAAAATTAGGGAGGTTGCCCCACCCATCAGAGTTCCTCTGGTCAAACTTCTGGTTCAAATGAATGCACAGACTCACAAGAGGCTACACCTGTCAGTCTGCTCAGGTGGACGTAGCATAGGGACCAGAGTTTGCTGGAGGGCAGCATCAGCCTCTTTTTGGTAGGAGTCCTTGTATCTGGTCACACAGTCCTCCAGCAGCCCTCATCTTTAGAGCCTCAGATGACAGACCAGACTCAAGGAGATGAGATCTACACTGGGGGTGTGGCAGCCGCCCTGACACAAAAGCCTCATTCCCTGTGTTACAACTCCATAGGCATAGTCAGTCCATCCTGCCCAGGGTCCCTGTACGTATAGTTCGTGAGAGTTTCTCCCAAGGTCGTTTACCAAGCAGAGGTCATTTCAACGATAAGTAATACTACCTGGAAACACAGAGAACATTTTATTCCTATCATATCACCAGGGAAACAGAAGTAGAGGGTGAACCAAAGGTCAAATTCGCAGGCAGAAGGGGAAAGGGTTTTGTTAAGTAGAAAGTGGTAGAATGGATTTGAAGTTAAATCTGTCTGATTCCAAAGCTTAGCTTCTACATTTACTGGATGGAAAAAAAATGATCTCTGGGAAGAAAGCTTTTAGGTAATTTTTACTCTCTTCGTCAAACTTTCTGAATTCACAGGGTTTGTTTTTTTTTTTTTAATTGTAATCAGCATAAATTTATTTTGTAATCAGGAAGAAATGTTTTCATTAAGAAGACCAAGGACATGAAAACATACTTTTGCTACCACACTAAGTACAAGTAGCCAGAAATAAAACAGTGTATGCACTTGCTCTGTCATGATGATGCTGTAAAAAGAGAAAGAAGCCAAACAGAAATACAAAGTGGTCCTGACAAGTAGTGCAGTCAGGATGGTTGGCTTATGAGAGGCTTTTTTTTGTTTGTTTTCATTGTTTTCCAGATTTTCTATGAAATGCTTATGTTATTCTGGGAATAGAATGAAATGTTGGTTGGTTGCTTAGTCACTAAGTCATGTCCTACTTTGGTGACCCCATGGACTGTAGCCCACCAAGCTCCTCTGTCTCCAGGATTTCCCAGGCCAAGAATATTGGGGTGGGTTGCCACTTCCTTCTCCAGAGGCTCTTCCAGACCCAGGGATCAAACCTGTGTCTCCTGCACTGCAGGCAGATTCTTTACTGCTGAGCTACCAAGAAAGCCCCATAAAATGAAACACACATTAAAATAGAAAAGCAAATTTATATAGCTTTTAAAATATTTAAACCAGGTGAAAACCAGGCAAACATCATCCTAAAGAAATAGATTTAGTTCCATATTTCTTTGCATAGGTAAATACAGTATATTTTTTTATAAAATTTAACTATGTTAGGGGCTTGGAGTTCTTGCATTATTTTAAAACACACATGTGGGCGTGGAAGAGGGGAAAGGGCATTAGACAGCAGCTCTGTTCCATTCCTGAAAGTCACTCCGGAGCTAGAAGGACTTGCCCAGGCTCCTGCCTTGTGTCCTGATGGAACATTTAGGGCATTACAGTAACTTGCCTAGGCCTGGGCTTCTGCAACGGAGGCTCAACTCCTCTCACATGTTATTTGTCTATAGTTATTTCAGGAGGTAGCTATTTAAGATTTAATTTTCTCTCAAAACTCACGTTTTGGGCTTTATATGATCCTTCCTTAGCCAAGGACTCATATAATTGGATAGCTGCTGTGATGTTTTGCATGCCAAAATTTCCAAATAGCAAAGCATCAGCCATTTTCTCCATAGCTTTCAAGTTTCCCATATCAGCTGCTTTGGCAAAGAATATGTAGGCTCTGTTTCAAGAATATGAAGTTAGAAGTGTGAGTATCAAAAATGAAAATTTCTGCTCCTCCTTCATTCTGCTTCTAACAAGAAGGACCCAGTTGACATTGCTACTAACACTACAGTTTAACTATATCGTCCATTACATCTCTAGACCAGAAGACTTTTTTCAGCTCTAGTCAGTCTAAGACTATAATTTCAAATATATCTGACAAATAATGAAGCTGCTGAAAAGGAGAAATATTTAAGCTATATCATCCATGCTTCAAACTTGTAGACCAAGTGGAGTGAAAAACTGGGGCATTTGTCCTAAAATAGTAAATCTTCCCACAGTAAATCCCATTACTTATGAGTATTTGATTTATAAAATGAACTCTGAACAATATAATTAAAATCAGTTTTAAGAAATCAAAACTGCAATGTCACACCTAAGAAGTTACTATCATGAGAACAACTGTCCCTTCACATTCCAAAATAATTTTCTGAAGCAGAGCATGTTCTTTAGCACAACCAGACTCTGTGGAAAAACAATAACCAAACAAAACCGTAATGATTTTTAGGGCTCTAGAGTCTGACTGACTGGGTTAAAATCTACCATTAATTAGTTTGAGAGCTTCAGGCAAGTTACTTAACTTCTCTGTGCCTCTGTCATCTATAAAATTGGATAATAATAGCATCTACTTCATGGGGCTGCTGGGAAGATTCAATGAGATAATCCATGTGAAGTTCTTGGCACACTGCCTGATATAGAGTAAGCCCTCAATAAATTCAGCTATCATTATTATTAAGACTATTGCATAGAAAGTTTTATGGCATGGTAATTGTTCTCCTATAATTTGTGGGTAAATCACATAAAGTTAGTGATTACAAATATAGACACCAGAGGATTGTCTTTTTACGAGTCCAGGTCAGAAGTCACCCAGACCTGATCTGTGTAACAAGTAGTGATGGAGGGCCTTGCAAGGTCAAAACTTGTGTTGGAGACAGAGTGCTCTGAGGATTTATTTTTATTCTTAACACTTCCCCTTTGGTAGCAGTAAGATCACAAAGCATTAACCTCTGCCTGTGACCTTGACTCAAATATAGGAATAAACACACAAATCTACCATAGCTACCAATTCAGGAGGATTAGGAGATTCAGCTTTATGCTGAATCTGATGTTAAATAAGTTCCTCATGGTCAAAGGCTAGAGCTGAAAAGAATCGGACACGACTGAGAGACTTCACTTCACTTCACTTCACTTCACTCATGCTGATGTTAAAATAAGTTCCTCATGGTCAAAGGCTGGAGCCGAATAGAATAGGCCAGAAGGGCCAAGAAAGAGAGGTAAGCATTAGGGTCCTGGATGGTAAACAGAGAGTAGATCCCAGTGGAACCAAAAGAAGCCAGGAGATCTAGCAAAAAAAAAAATAGCTGTGGTCAAATCAAGTGGAAGTTCTGGGGGCCAGAAAGCAAATAATAAGACAGAAGGCTTCAAAGGTCAGTGAATGCACGGGTCTGGCACCACGGGACAGGCATGGCACCAAGTACAGATTCCCAGGAGCTCTTCTGTCACATGGCTTGTTGTTGCAACAACATGGTCTTCTGGGACTAGAAGCGCACCAACATGGACCAGAGCAGAGAAACCTGAGATGGGCTGCAGCGGCCAGGAGTACATGTAGTTGCTGGTCCTAAGAGGCAGCAAACATTTGAAAAACCAATCCCTCTAGGTGGCTTTGAGTCTGAGGGAGGAGGGGGTACCTCCCTCCCCTATCACGGCAGTCCAAGCTGATATATGGAATACCAGAAGCTGGACCCTGGGTAGAAGAAAAGTCATGGCAAATTAGGTGGGATTAAGATCTGGACTGCAATCCCCAAGAGGGAAAAAGTAGGAGAAACTGGGAAGGAGGGGTAGGTCCACAAAAGAAAATTCCGTTAGGTGTCTGGATTGTCTCTAGAGGATTTGGTGTTGGATGCTCAGGTGGGTCCTGGGGAAAGGGGAGGCTAAGTGCATCTCTAGGACACATCAGAAGCTTATCTCCAAACCTTCCTCACTGATGAATAAGTCTTAATGACAGTTAACCTTGGATATCATAGAGGCTTCTCGACTCTTTCAGACAAGTTTGTTTCCCTGACATATGCTTGTTTAACATTTGTACTTCTAAAACCACTAGCTTGTTCAACAATTTTCCTCGCATACACATGAAGAGACTGAACAAATGAATTAGACCAAGATGTGGGTGTGGATGAGGCCAAAGGACTAGTAGCCCCTGTGACTTATGCTGCCCTCAGTGAGGAGCGGTGAGGCAAGGAGTGGGCAGGGCAGAGGATGAAGAGAAGCAAAATGACTCCCCTTTGGTCTAGGGGTGTAGCCTTTTGTCTTCCCTGACCAGAATCTTAGAGATGGCTAAGTTGGCTGTAGAGCAGACAATCCTGAACACTGGAGTTTCACACATCTTGCCCACAAACTCCTGGGGTCTCTGGTTGTGAAGAGATTTGGTTTCGGTTCTCCACTGCTGCCAACCTAGGAGGGTCAGCAGACTCAGGTTTATGTACCCTCTTACGTATCTGTGCTGCTGCACACATAAGCTGTTCTTCTGGGATTCTTGGGCAAGGAGTGGAGCAGGATAGGTTGGGAAAGAGTAACCTGAGATTGAGTGACACCATGTAGGCATGAAGGTTCCTGCACTGCTGGACGGCCCTGCAATGAAGGGCTGGGTTTTCTCCCCATCCTTTCAGTCAAAAAAGGAAGGCACCTATCAAGGTTAAGCAGAACCTTCTAAGAGTGATGTTGTCCCATCAGGCTGAATCTAGGAGTCCCTTGGACTTAATGGGGCCCCTCATCTTGGGTTCACCTGCTAGGTTGAATCTCAGGGACAAGCCCTTCCCAGAATACCATTGTTCTCTCAGTGGTAGGAGAGAGAACCTCCAACAATCTAGGTTGGGCTCAGGCTGGGCTCAGGATTCCCTGTCCTTCTTACTCATCTATTCAGTGGCACCCAAATGAGCTGACTTCCCTCTAAGGCTGGATTGTATTTTTGGGGCTTGGTTTAACTCCATCCTCATCATGACAGTCCCCAGAGATACTTAGCATGAGGCTTGAGTTTTTGCTGAGGATGGTTTCTTTTGCTCTTATTAAGTGCTTCTAATTTAACTTTCCCTAGAGAGAGGACCAAATCCCTTACTTCCTTTTTCTTGTCACTTTGGAAAAATCAAAATCTTTCTGACCTTCTATTTCCTCCTCCATAATTTGGGGATAATAATTTATGTTTTACAATATCATTGTGAACAATGAAGAATATCCCACAACAAGTCACACGAAGAAGGAGCTTGAAAAATGGACGTTGTGATGTTGTGATAACCAGGTTCATACTTAATCCCCCCATCCTATCCTCTGCACTCTTATGCTCGTCTCAGAGCCTTTGAGCTTTAGGAAAGAATCCATGGACTCTGCAGCTGCCCTGCCTCAGGCTGGCTACCACAGCTCTGGGAAGCATCCCATAGGGCTGGTATGCCCAATCTGCGTGAAAACAAAAGAAACCGGATTGTTGAAGGTTCAGAGTTTATTCCTTCTACTAAGGTTCAAGACACACTTGACTTCTTCTCTTCCACACCTTCCACTTACCAGTTAAAGGACTAGAAATAATTAAATGACAAACTCTTATCTCCTTATTACTGTGTTTTGGACATGGTTCTAAGAGCTAGACTGCATTATCCAGGGCACAAAGTGGTTAAGTAACTTTCTCTGTCCCACAGCCAGGAAACGGTGGAGCCAGAGTTTGATTCCAAGGTTGTCACTAGAGACTTGATAGGACTTCAGGTCGTGCCCCTCTCCTGGGGACAGCGGGGGAAAGATAGTTCTGCCTCCCGTTTAGACAGAGCAGACAAGTGAAACAAGAAACAGTGGACATAGCGTGAGACCACGTGACCTCTGCTTGGTCACCTCCTAGCTGTGTATTTGTCATCACCTCCATTTACCATCCTTGCATCTCTATTCCCAAAGTTTTAAAGGGGGTAAAAATGGAACTCTTCTTAACTCATGATTCTCTTCTGGGGATAAAATGGTATCACATACATGAAAGTGTTCTGAAAACCATAAAGTGAGGCACAAACGCTGTTAGGCAGCATAAAGCATTCTAAAACAACAAGTACTCTAGTTCAAACAATACATATTTTTTTCAAATAGTACATATTTTGTTTCACTTGAGTCAATTAAAGCCAAAACAATATTTTTGCTTGAACGCTTAGATCAGTGCCTTTATTCTGTGTTTCACTTAATGTGTAGGGACTGCGGTTTCATAGATAAGGTCTTCCATGTGTTTAGGCTGATAATTTGTAGGATTCTTTAAACACCATTTGATCCTTTTAAAAACAAAAGTTTATAGGCAAATAAGCTTATTTGTTATACCAATAAGCTTTTAATGACAAATTAGATTTTGGATTGCTCTCTTTTCTCAACCTGGAAATTCAGCTTGGCTTGAGTGCTGGGTGGACTTACTCTGCTTTTTGTTTCTGGCTTTTAGACTGCTGGAGGATCTGGATGCCCATATTAAAAAGCTGGTCTCCTTCATCTGTGGAATTGTTCTTTGCTTGCTTTTTTACTGTATATGGACAAACACAGAAAAATAACATTATTTTGTGTTTTACATTTTAAAAATAATGTGCTGGCATATTATTTTGGGGTTCGCTCTCCTTATTTTTTAGCCTCTGCATTTCAAGATCACCCTACCTTTGGCTAGATGGTAGAAGCTGCCTATGAAAGTATTCTCTTCCTCTCTTTTGTGAAAGGGTCTTGGAGGATGGAGGAGAGAGATGGATGTTTCTGATGATAGGAGGGAGAGAGATGTTCCCAGTCAGAAAAAGGGGTGCAAAGTCCTGCAAGCAGAAGACAGGAAGCAAGGTCTCCGAGGGAAGGGGTGGCTTGGTGTACCCTGCCATCTGGATCTTAGATACCTGGCTTTTTTAGTGCTCAGATCTCTTGTCTGAACCAGAAGATATCATGGGCAGTGTGTACTCAGGATCGGAGGAGAGACACTCCCTTATCCCCCCCAGAGTCTTGCCTGACTGAGAACTTCTGGGGATGAGCGTCAGGAATGAGCGGGCAGGGTAGGTAGGCCAGAACACACCCAGGGCCTTGAAGAAGGTGCAAAGGAGGGGATCAGTAATTATATGCCTTGTGGGATGATACCTCAGAGTAAAATTTTATAGTATTTAAGGAAAACAAGAAACATAATTTTACCAGCTACAATAACAATACTTCTAAAACATTTATATAACAATTCACAATTTTCAAAGCATATCACCAGTTTACAGACGGGGAAAGCTGTTTAGAAGGAAAGTCTGCCTTAGAGTCCCCACCCCAATACACACACACACACACACACACACACACACACACTCTTCCATAGCATCACAGTGCCTCTTGAAGTCCATTATGACACTCACTGAAACCTCCGATTAGGTGAGCCACATGTGAAGCCATTTTAAAGGAGAGGCATTCTGGGATTTGATGCCTCATTAACAAGACCACAATTTTTTTTTAAGTGGTTCTTGTTTTTCTTCTTCCTGATAAGCTACCAGAACTACCCACTTTATTTTGTAAATTAAAAAAAAAATTACAATTTACAATCCAGTTTACAATTATTTTTGAATGCTTAAAGTTATCCAATCAATTTAGTAACACCAGACGCATTTAGTGTCTAATTCCTGCTTTGAGTTATAGGTTATCTATACTTAACGATTAAAGAGGAAAAATAATGGGAAAAACATATTAACCTGTGTTTGGAATGGCAATCGGTCCTATTAAGATGCTTTCAAAGTGGGAGAATAAATTTTGAAAGGTTGTCTCTACATCCATATACGTATGAGAAATGATTTACCACTATAGATTTCTATCCATAGTTTTTACCTTTATATGTAATTTTATTTTGGGCTTTCCAAATGTATTAAAATACAAGTTTTATGTACTATAAGAGGGCTTCATTACCAGTAAAGTTATCTTAACAACACTTTGTATGGGTTCAGTTCAGTTCAGTTCAGTTCAGTCACTCAGTCGTGTCCGACTCTTTGAGACCCCATGAATCGCAGCATGCCAGGCCTCCCTGTCCATCACCATCTCCCGGAGTTCACTCAAACTCATGTCCATCGAGTCAGTGATACCATCCAGCCATCTCATCTTCTGTCGTCCCCTTTTCCTCCTGCCCCCAATCCCTCCCAGCATCACAGTCTTTTCCAATGAGTCAACTCTTCACATGAGGTGGCCAAAGTACTGGAGTTTCAGCTTTAGCATCACTCCTTCCAAAGAACACCCAGGACTGATCTCCTTTAGAATGGACTGGTTGGATCTCCTTGCAGTCCAAGGGACTCTCAAGAGTCTTCTCCAACACCATGATTTCCAAATTTGGGTAAAGTACAGTCAGGAAATGATTTGAGGATTTAAGACAAACCTGAAGTTGTTGTAAAGGATTTTCATGACTCTGGGGTCCTCTGAACAGCCGTCTAGTGGATGCCTGTTGCTTTGTCCTGATAGGAGCTCTTCAGTGACTGAGAAGTGCTGGGGATGAGCCTCAGGGATAAAGGGTGAGTGGGTGTGCCAGAGCAGTATTTAAGGCAGCAGCAACTGTGGAACTTGCTCCAACTAGACGAATTTGTACTTCAGTGTTTGTCAGAGATACAATTTGTAGACAGTTCTAGACATTTTATTACTTTTTCAGTCTTATTATCAATATTTTCTATCTAATTTGGGGACTGTCATTGGCTGAATTGTAACCGCCAAAATTTGTATGTTGAAGTCTCATCCCCCAGTACCTCAGAATGTAACCTTATTTGGAGTTAAGGTCTTTAAAGAAGTGATTGAAGGAGGCTCTTTGAGTGGAGCCCTAATCCAATATGACTGGACGTCTGTTTAAGCAGAAGAAACACCAGCAGCATGCTGGCATAGAAAAGAGACAATGTAAGGACACAGTGAGAAGGTGACCCATTATAAGCTAAGGAAAGAAGCCTGAGAATGAACCCGTTAACACCTTGATTGTGGACTTCGAGCCTCCAGGACTGTGAGAAAATCCATTTCTGCTGCTTAAGCCACTTTGCCTATGGTATTTTGTTATGGTATCCCTGGCAAACTAATACTGATGCTAACTCTGTATCACATGGAAAACAAGCTGCCTCTTCTCCCCATAAGAATGGAGGCACCCAAACTCAGCTCAGATCAGTGACTACCCTCTAAAAGCAAGAAGGACTGAGATTTCCCATGGGCCTCCAAGGTTTCCAGATGCTGGGCCTCTGACTTTCCTAGGCAACTGGATGCCCAAGTAGCCCACCTCTGACAAGGCTGTGTTCTCATTACTGTACTCAAAGTACAGTGTAGTTGGTGGACCTTCCAAGTAACCATCAATCTCTAGACCCAGATCTCCTTTTTGAGATGATGGGAGCAACAGGAATCTACACCTCCTCCTGCTGACACTTCAACTGTAAAATTCTCTAATCAAGTCTATTTCTTAACTCCTGTCACTTGTCACTGTGGAATTCATGCAGAATCCTCTCATTCATAATGACTAGAAGCAAATCTTCAGAAGAAAAATGGCCCACTTGCTTGTTTCAGATATAAGAAGAAAGAGTAAAGTTGGAGACAACTTGTTCTCTGCCATTCATACATTTACTTGTTCATTTAACTGGTATGAATTGATTCTTACCATGTGTTAGACACAATGCTAAACACTGTATCTTAGCCTGGCAGAGACAAACATGTTTACCAAAAATTACAAGGCCATTTGGTAGGTTCTACATAAGAAGGCATTGTGGGAATACAGGAGCCTTCTTTGTTTGTGAGCCACAGAAAGCCAATCTGATTGACTTAAGCTAAAGGAACTTATTAGGAGGTTCACAGATTCAATGAGGTTGATCAGGAATCAACGCATCCTTGCAAACAGTGGCGAACACTCCCGCTGGGATGGACGAGGATCAAATCCTTTTAAGACCTTCCTCTCTCTGTTCCAGCTCCCTGATGAGTCTGATGGGTCTAGTAGGGAAGACAAGGCATCTCATTACATTCCTATAAGAATGTATCCATTGGAGAAAACCTAATTCCCCAAAAGGAAATTGGGATGGTGAGAAGGGTAAAATGGATGATGGGAAGCCCACAAACAGCAAATGACCACCCACTTCAGGTCCCTTACTCTGGCCTAGTGAAAGAAAGAAATCTTCACAGATGAAACAGCACTTTAGACAGTTCTCCAAAGGTAGGTAGGAATTTGCCAGACCAAGAAGATGAAACTGGTACTCCATTTGGAGGAAACAGTTGGTGCAAAATAACTGGGGTGGGCAGTGTGTTTTAAATGAAGACAGAGAGCTTGCAAGTCATAGCCGGCTAGGCAGTCAAAGTTGGCAGCCAGTGATACTGAGGAGAGTGGTCAGAGACGTGAAGGACGGAAGGGAGGAGGCAAGTGAAGGTGAAGGCAGGATTGCTAGGAGAAAGACAGAGGGAAAAGAAGCGGCAGGAAGCTGGCCTTGAGCAGAGATCGCTGCTTTTGAGTTTGAAATTATATTGGTGCCCTGGCTCTACATGTGGCTGGTAAATGGCTGAGGAGAAATAGGGATGAAGTTGATTGGAATCCAGGAGGTCTAGCAAGTAAGGCAAGGTCTTACAACAGGGATATTTAACCCTGCAGGGTGCTGGAGGCCTCTAGCCACTGACTGATGGGTGTGGAAGTACAAGAGCCCAGCTCCCTTGCCTGTGGGAGGGGGACAATCCTCTAGCGCAATTTGCTCTTCAAAATCCTAAACTTCTGAAACTCTGTCTTTGCTCAGCTTCTTCCCTTGCCTTAATCTGCATTACTCATTTTCTTAAATGTTTCATCAGAAAATCTAAAACTTTAACATTTAAATTCAAGTATATAAATATTATCTAAATGATCTAGAAAAATAAAAGGGAAAAGAATATTAAATTCCTTAGTTTGAATCTCAAATTTTATTACTTCTTGAATCACATAAAGGACCACTGAGAGTTAAAAGAATGTCTTGACATTGAGAGTTAAAGGAGATGAATATCTTTTAATCTAACTAAAAATCAGGTGCTTTCACCATTAAAATGATACATAAAGATAAAATGGGAAAATCTTTGCAGAAAAGCTTGCCTCCACAGACACTGCATCTATCTAATTTTAATTATATTTAATATAAGCCAACTTCAGTTTCTGATTTTCCAAATAATGCATCAGAAGAGCGCTTCGCATTTGCCCTTAATCTCTGCTAGAAAGATACAATCTCAGATAAGGTGGGAGAGTAACGATCCATTTCTAAAAATAATATTCCACCTAAGAAAGAATGACTCAGCAGAGTTTAGTCAGATAAAGATGCCATCAACTCAAATACACTTGAATACAGCACAGATGTTTACAACAGTCAAATTTATTCATTCTATCCCCAGATCATTGTCCTCAGACATAAATACCTCCATTGGTATTTCTTGGAAACATAGACAAATTATAAGTAAAAAAAAAATTTTTTTTCCTCTTCAAATATCTACTAAGCCAAGCTTAAAATAAGAGAGACCCTGACTTAGAAAGATATAATTCATGATCTAAAATCCTTAATTGATCAGAAAGACATGCATTATAAAAGGGAAGAATCAAATAATATATAGTTATAGTTATAATAGGTGCTAATATTCATAAACCACTTGGATCCTAGGCAATTTTCTCATTGGCTGTCATTTTACAGATGAGTCGGTATATGCACAGAGCCTATACTACTTCTCAGAGCTACATAATATGCAGAATCATGTGTTAAACACAAAGTTATTATCAAATGATGAAAAATTTGAGAAAAAGGCCCAAAGTACATTTTAAAAATAAATTTACTGTAATTGTTTAAAGTATCTTATAGTTGTTTCTTTACAGTAATACTTCATTTACCTGACTCTTAAGAAATATGTTTCATATAAATCATTTTCCCCATTAGATGAATCATATCTCTTTTTATTTTGAGTATTTTCTGATGTAAATCCATCTAAAAAGGGTACAATATATTCCTCCACCTTCCCCAACAGAAGATAATGAGCGTGATTTAACCAGGTCTTGATGATTCAGAGCATCATTATACACACATGATAATTCCCAGTCTGGTTGGTTTGGACATGATTATGTAAGAAGACAATGCTTATGGGAGGCCTTGGATAATGGAAAGACCTTCAGTAGTGAATAGGAGCAGAAGGGGCAAGAAAAGAAAGTGGCATGCTGTATTCATGTCCTCTGGGGTGGACAAGAGTGCCTGCTGGAAGTGGCTGGGCTGACACTGAGGTGCACATGATAATTTGTAGTACCTTAGGTCACTGATTCCCAAAGGGTATGTAGGATAATTTTTTATTGGAATAGAGTCACTTTACAATGTTGTGTTAGCTTCTGCTCTACAACAAAGTGAATCACCTATCAGTTCAGTTCAGTTCGTTTCAGTCGCTCAGTCGTGTCTGACTCTTTGCGACCCCATGGACTGCAGCACGCCAGGCCTCCCTGTCCATCACCAACTCCCGGAGTTCACTCAAACTCATGTTCATTGAGTCAGTGATGCCATCCAGCCATCTCATCCGCTGTCATCCCCTTCTCCCACCTTCAGTCTTTCCCAGCATTAGGGTCTTTTCAAATGAGTCAGTTCTTCGCATCAGGTGGCCAAAGTATTGGAGTTTCAGCTTCAGTATCAGTCCTTCCAATGAACATCCAGGACTGATCTCCTTTAGGATGGACTGGTTGGATCTCCTTGCAGTCCAGGGGATTCTCAAGTCTTCTCCAGCACCACAGTTCAGAAGCACATATGTATACGTATATCCTCTCGCTTTTGAATGTCCCTCCCACCCCCACCCCCATCTCACCCCTCTAGGTCGTTACAGAGCACTGAGCTGAACTCCCTGTGCTATACATCAGCTTCCCACTAGCTAGCTATTTTTGCACATGGCAGTGTGTATATATATATATATGTCAATCCTGCTCTCCCAATTTTATCTCACCCCATAAAATAATTTTAAGTGGTACACACACAAACTTTAAAACTTTGATAGTTAAAATACTTAATATATATTCACCTGTAGATTCTTTTTATGTCAAGTGATGCTAATTTCTATTTATTTTAAATAACCATGAAATATTTCAAACATACAAAAAAAGTACAGAAAATGAAACATACCTCACTATCAGCCTCCCCGCCTCACACACACAGTTTAAGGGATGGTAACATTTTGCCTCACTTGTTTTATGTACCAGTTGTAAGGAAACGATGTACAGATACAGGCAAGCCTCCTCCCAACAAACCTGCCCCTTGTTCCCTCTTCAGCGGTGGGTATTTTCCTGGAGTTGCTGGGTAGCTCTTCATTTATTTATTTGGTTGCGCTGGGTCTTCCGTTGCTGTGCAGTCTTTCTCCATTTGTGGAGAGGCTACTCTTTAGTTGTGGTGTGTGGGCTTTACATTGCTGTGGCTTCCCTTGTTGTGGAGCACGGGCTCTCGGGCGTGCAGACTTCAACAGCTGCGGCACACAGGCTCGGTAGTTGTGGCCTGATGGGCCCTGGAGTAAGCAGGCTTCAGTCGTTACAGCAGGTGGGCTCGGCGGTTGCAGCTCACAGGCTCTAGAGCTTGGGTTCAGTAGCTGTGGCACACAGGCTTAGTCGCTCCATGGCGTGTGGAATCTTCCTGGACCAGGGATCGAACTTGTGTCCCCTGCATTGTCAGGCTGATTCTTGTGTACTGTTCCACTAGGAAAGTCCACTGTGTAGCTCTTTTACTACATATGTGTACCCAATGTTATTTCTATATATAAGTAGCATCATACTATATATACTTTTGCAACTAAGCTTTTCATGGTTTGAGATTTATTCATCTTGATTCAAGCAAGCTTCATTCATTCATTTTAACAGTGCCAATTGTCTGGTCAAAATTCTTTATATGAATGAAAGTGAAAATGAAAGTGAAAGTCGCTCGTGTCCGACTTTTTGCAATCCCATAGACTATACAGTCCATGGAATTCTCCAGGCCAGAATACTGGAGTGGGTAGCCTATCCCTTTTCCAGGGGATCTTCCAGACCCAGGAATTGCATCGCGGTCTCCTGCATTGCAGGAAGATTCTTTACCAACTGAGCTATCAGGGAAGCCCAGTTTATTTATTCATTCCTTCATTATTTCTCCTAGGCCTTCCATGAACATTCAGTTTTTCCACTTGTATGGTACCCAAACTAATTCTGCAATGAAAATCCTTGTGCACATTTTCTTCTACGGATGTGTGAGAACTTATCTAAAATTACATTACTCAGCCATTAAAAAGAATACATTTGAATCAGTTTTAATGAGGTGGATGAAACTGGAGCCTATTATACAGAGTGAAGTAAGCCAGAAAGCAAAACACCAATACAGTATACTAACACATATATATGGAATTTAGAAAGATGGTAACGATAACCCTGTATCTGAGACAGCAAAAGAGACAAAGATGTATAGAACAGTCTTTTGGACTCTGTGGGAGAGGGCAAGGGTGGGATGATTTGGGAGAATGGCATTGAAACATGTATAATATCATATGTGAAATGAATCACCAGTCCAGGTTCGATGCATGATACTGGATGCTCGGGGCTGGTGCACTGGGATGACCCAGAGGGATGGTATGGGGAGGGAGGTGGGAGGGGGTGGTTCAGGATGGGGAACACGTGTATATCCGTGGCAGATTCATGTTGATGTGTGGCAAAACCAACACGATATTGTAAAGTAATTAGCCTCCAATTAAAATAAATAAATTTAAATTAAAAAAATAAAAGTACATGTGCAGAGTGGGATATATGCATCTTAAACTTTACTAAATATTACTACATTGCTGTTCAAAGAGGTTGTACCAAACCTCACTCTCACCAGTGATATATGAGAGTTATTGTTTCTTCACATTCTGGGTCACTCATGGGGTTATCTTTTAGTTTTGCTAATCAGTGTGAAATAATTATTCTTTGCTATTGAATTTGTTTCTGCAATTATAAGTGAAGTTAAGTATATTTATTGACCTTTGGTTGTTTTCCCCTTTCGGGTAAATGGCAAGAAATAAATGTTGGTGAGGGTGTGAAGAAAAAGGAACCCTTGTATACTGTTGGGAATGTAAATTGATGCAGACACTATGGAAAAAGGTATGGAAGTTCCTCAAAAAATTAAGAATAGGACTACCATGTGATCCAGCAATTCCACTCCTGGGTATTTATCCAAAGAATATGAAAACACTAACTTGAAAAGATATATGCCCCCGTGTATTCATCACTTCTGTATTCACAATAGCCAAGATGTGTAGACAACCTAAGTGGCCATCAACAGATGAATAAAGAAGATGTGGTTGCACCTCTGTCATTACATACCAAAATCCTCTGTATATATAAGACTGATTCTAGACTCTCTTCTCTTTTTCAATCTATGAACCAAAATATCATTTTATAGGAAGAATTCAGTGGGACAAGTTCCCCTTATCATTCTACTTCAAAAGTGTCTTGGCTATTTTTAGACTTGCTTTCACATATACTTTAACATTTATTATTTTAATTGGAGGATAATTGCTTTACAGTGTTAAGTTGGTTTCTGCTGTACAACAACACAAGTCCATCATAACTATATATATATATATCTATATATCTATCCCCTTCCGCATGAGACTCCCTCCTACCCTCTCCCCGCTCCCACCCCTCTAGCTCATCACGGAGCACCAGGCTGGGCTCCCTGTGTTATATGCAGCTTCCCACTAGATGCCTATTTTGTACACAGTAGTGTATATATGTCAATGCTACTCTCTCCGTTCATCCAACCCTCTCTTTCCCCTGCTATGTCCACAAGTCCACTCTCTACATCTGCATCTTCATTCCTTCCCTGCAAATAGGTTCATAAGTACCATTTCTCTAGATTCCATATATATGAGTTGGTATATAATATTTGTTTTTCTCCTTGTGACTTACCTCATTCTGAATAACAGGCTCCAGGTTCATCTACCTCACTACATCAGACTCAAATTCATTCCTTTTTATGGTTGAGTAATACTCACTTCCTTGGTGGCTCAGTGGTGAAGAATATACCTGCCAATTCAGGAGATGTGAGTTTAATCCCTGGGTCGGGAGGATCTCCTGGAAAAGGAAATGGCAACACACTCCAGTATTCTTGCTTGGGAAATTCCATGGATAGAGGAGCCTGGAGGAGTCCATGTAGTTGCAAAAGAGTTGGATACAACTTAGTATCTAAACAACAACAATATTCCATTGTATATATGTACCACAACTTCTTTATCCATTTATCTGTCGATGGACTTCTAGGATGCTTCTATGTCCTAGCTATCGTAAATAGTGCTGCAGTGAACACTGGGGTACATGTGTCTTTTTGAATTGTGATTTTCTCCAGGGATATGCCCAGTAGTGGGATTGCTGGGTCATATGGTAGTTTTATTCTTAGTTTTTAAAGGAATCTCCATACTGTTTTCCATAGTGGCTGTATCAATTTACATTCCTACCAACAGTGCTAGAGGGTTCCCTTTCCTCCACATACTCCCCACCATTATTGTTTGTAGTTTTTTGATGATGGCCATTCTGATTGATATGACCTGATACCTTATTGTAGTTTTAATTCACATTCCTCTAATAGTGAGCGAAGTCGAGCACCTTTTCATGTGTTTATTGGCCATCTGTATGTCTTCTTCGGAGAAATGTCTTTTCAGGTCTTCTGCCCAGTTTTCACATATACTTTTAAAATCTGTTTGTCAAATACTGTGAAAATCCTCTTGATCAATTTTTAAGCTAATTTGACAAGATATAATATCTTACAATTTTGAATTTTCCCATTCACAATCATAATAACTATTCTTTTACATATTATTCAAAAAGGTTTTACACTTTTCCTTTTCTCAAACATCTTGTATATCTTTTATTAGATTTAGTCTTAAGTACCTTTTACTTTCTATTGCTATTTTAAATAATACTTTAGTCATTTCATTATATTTTGCTTTTCATACATGATATACAGAAATGCTATTGAGTTTTATATATTAATTTTTAAATCTAGAAACTTTTCCAAACTCTATTAATTCTTATAGTTTAACAGATTTTCCTTAATTTTTCAAGATCAACATCATATCATTCTGGTGAATTGTTCTTATGAACACTATGTGATGATACTTTCTCTCTATTAAATGTCTTTACCTTGAAGTCTATTCTGTATAAAATTAATAATAGGTTTCTTTCACTTAGTATTGCTTGAGATATTATTTCAGTCCTTTTACTTTAAGTCTTTTTGTGTCATGCTTAAAGTATATGTCTTGAAAATGGTATACAACTGAGTACAATATTTTTATTTTAATCTAAAGGTCTCTTGTTTCCACTTCCTATTTTCTTTCTGAGCTGCATTCAGGGCAATTTCTTCTGATCTTTTCTTATTTCATTAATGTTCTCTTCAACAGTATCTAATTTTTCTCTTTACCCATCTGTTCACTTAATTTAAATGAGTATGCTTTTGTTTTTCCTTAGTTTTATTTGGTTCTTTGGCACAGATGCTCATTCGTTTTTCATGATGTCTTCTCTTTTTTCTTATGGTTTCTTAATCACTTAAAAATACATTTATTTCATAGATTTATTTTCATAAACTTGGGGGGGTCTATGCCTTATATATTGTATGTGTGGGAAGGGTGTGTGTGTGGGTGGATGCATGTACTTGCAAACTGACTCTCGCTGAGTAGAATTTTTTTAACTTGGTACATTAAAATTTTTTTTTTTCATGAAAGCTTCTCTCCAATAAGATTTTTAATGTATAAATTGTGGAAATGTTTCTCCAAAAAGTGATTTTGCGTTGCTTCTGTCAGGTTTCCAGATTTATCAACTTATTAGTGGAAGGAAATTCATATATTTGAACATATTGGCTTGAAAAGTATTCACAAAAGTACTGGGTGGCATAAATTCAAATCCAAATCTATATAAGGTGCAGGGATGTGGTGTAAGTTTTCTCCAGGGAGATGCTTTCCCCTTGAGAGCCCAAGAGGAGGAGCAGCTTCTTGATATTTGCCTCTAATGGTGAGTGGTTTGTTGGTATTTCCTAATCTCTTCTTTCACTGTATACACACCTTTGTGAGACTCTTCGCTTTACTCATAGCTCTTCATTCCAGTTCTCTTGTCAAAAATCCTTGTCTATTTTATTTACCCAGCCTAGGATTAAAATTCAAGGCTCATCTGTTACCAGCTCTGATCACATCTTGCCAAAACATCAATTTACAGGCTTATTTTTCATTATTTCTAGCACCTGGGGATTTCAGTTTCTTGTGAGCCCAGCTCTGCATTTAAAAAGAGTTTTGGTATACTTTAGGTGTAAATTTTAGCTATTTGTAGCAGTAGGATTTTTATATTGAATTAGATCACCATTTTGCAGAATAGGAGAGCTTCAGTGATTTAAAAAAATCAATTTATTTGCAAAATGTGTTGATTCAAAGAAAACTTTCAGTAATAGGAAAGCTATTAAAGGGTACACAGATTGGGTTCCCGGATAACCAGACTTTCGGGGGGTTAGTTATTAAGAGGTAACCTTGGGTATCCGGGGGAGAAGTTGGATTGGGCAGAGAGAGAGGAGCTATGATGCAGGCTTGTAACAAAGAATAAGCCTGACTCCATAGAGCATCTATTCCTTTAACTCTAACCCTTGTGCTCTGTTTCCTGTGCTTTTTCAAGCTGGCTCTGCACCTTTTGTAAAAGAATGTTGCCTGTAGCCTGAAAGATAGGTGAGCGCCTATTCTCAAGTTTCTGGTCTTTAAAGGCACACGGCGTTTCCATTCATGGAGAGTTAAAAAGTTGCAGAATGGAAAATAACAATTGTCTTGATGGAGGATAATAGGTTTATAGGAACATTGTCACAAGATCTGCTTGGACAGCTGCAAGAATAAAGGATTCCTCCACCAAAAAGTTTTCAACAAGTCATACTTTTCCCGTTTTAATACAAAAGAAGCCTGATTTCTAACTCAGGTAAGATGGTTCTTTGGAACACTAATCCACCATCTTTTCAGTCTGCTGATTTTCTGAATAAAATCACTGTTCCTCACCCCAGCAACACATCTCTTGATTTACTGACCTGTCACATGGTGAACAGGACAAATTTGCACGTGGTAAAAAGCCCAGTAAAACCCTTTCCTGACCGCACAGGGTGCTCTGGAATTAACATGTCTCTTCTAACTTGTCACATTTAGGCTGACATGGTCAAGGCTTTATGCGCCTACATTGATTAGTCATTGGAAGTGGGCTTTCCCTGGAAGGAGGCATAACCTCGGGTTATGCAGTTGTCTGCACCTAAGATAGTCCTTGAAGGACCTGCTGCTGAAGGCTGTCTGTGAATTGTACTCTCAGCAACTGGGCAACAAGTTCCCCATTGAAGAGAGAATCTGCACGGCACTTCCCAGTGTCCTCCACATACATTCCAAAGTCAATAAAGTTTATCAAATGATAAACTTAGCCTAGCTGGTCACAGACTCCAGAAGTGAGAAAAAAAAAATGTGGAGACTGGCTTAAAGTAAGATTCCAAGACACCGCCCCCTGCCAACCAAGCACGCAGAAGTGATATGGTCTGATCACCAAAATTAATGAGGATTTAATTCCAAGAACTGCCAGGAAGGATCTGGTCAGGAAGGACAAAGAAGCTAGTGTTCCAGTTTCTTGCAGGAATAGGCTCCACTGTTCCCAGTGCATGATTAATTATTGATTTGTCTTGCTAACAATTTAACAAAGATAATTACTCTATTAGACTCAATTCTGACTCAGAAGGAAGTATTAATTGTTGAAATTATAGTGATAAGATACCCTGAGAGAAAATGAGCATGCCATTAAAAAATTGTAATGGGATGTTAAAGTATTGTGTTCAGCCCTAAAACACTATTCAAATGTACTCTAAAAATGTAAGGCTTTATTGTTATTATTCATTTATTTTTTGATCACGTCACACAGCTTGTGGGATCTTAGTTCCATGACCAGAGATCCAACCTAGGTCCACTGCAGTGGAAGCAGCAAGTTCTAACCACTGGACCACCAGGGAATTCCTAAGGTTTTATTATTTTTATGTAGCACCTATATTATAGAGAGTGCTGAACCTGAATTCAGAAGATCTGAGTTTACATCTTAGCTCTGTACAGGAAGAATTCAACTCAATTTAATTCAGCAAATATTTATTCATATTAAGTATGACAGACACAATGTTAGGCATAGATCTTGCCTTGAAGTAAAGGGAATACAAATGTTATTGGTTATAGTTTCAACCTCTAGGAAAAGGAAAAACTGGTAGAGGTCTGAAAATTGGTAAATAGTTCCTCTACTTTCAAGATGTGGAAAAACACATTCATATTCTAGAAACAGCTTTATGTCAGCCTCCTTAAGTTCTAATTTTTTGAACAAATTTTTATACACAGTTTATGACCTTGAGTTAAGGAGATATGATCACTAAGAATTAGGAAGTTGTTTGGAGAATGTTAGGTTAAATCTCATTCTTCTTTTCTGAAGTCTGAGGAGTAGCATTTGTATAAAACACCTATAGCCTATGTTTTATGATATCTTATGCACATGGCACCCCACTCCAGTACTCTTGCCTGCAAAATCCCATGGATGGAGGAGCCTGGTAGGCTGCAGTCTATGGGGTTGCAAAGAGTCCGACACGACTGAGCGACTTCACTTTCATTTTTCACTTTCATGCATTGGAGAAGGAAATGGCAGCCCACTCCAGTGTTCTTGCCTGGAGAATCCCAGGGACAGGGGAGCCTGATGGGCTGCCGTCTATGGGGTCGCACAGAGTCGGACACGACTGAAGTGACTTAGCATAGCATAGCATGCACAAAATGGTGAAAAGGAAACTGCATGAGAATGAAAGTTAATGTTTTTAGCCAGTTCTATAACCGTGTATGCTGTCCCAAGTGGTACAGGGGTAAAGAATCTGCCTGCAGTACAGGAGACACTCGTTCAATCCTTGGTTTGGGAAGATTCCTTAGAGGAGGAAATGGCAGCCCATTCCAGGATTCTTGGTGGGGAAATCCCAAAGACAGAGGAGCCTGGTGGGCTACAGTCCATGGGTTGCACAGAGTCAGACACGACTGAGTGACTGAGCACAATAACTGTGTGTAACCCATGCTCCCGGCTCATTTTACAGCTTGTACACCTTCTGTCTAAGGAAGGTTTACTTCTCCATGGCTTTCTCTACTTTATTAACTGCTAATTCTACAGTTTCCTGATACCAGACTTCTGTGTGGGGCTGGAGATGGGGGAACAGGAGAGGGGGTTTGCCTATTTTCTATCAATGGCGTCTTCCTAAACAAGGTGTCTTCCTAAACAAGGGCAGTGCACTCTGTATAAGGCATTCTCATAACTAAAATTTTATGTTTTCAACCTCATCACATGTAAGATTTTCATCTGTCTTCAGTGGGTAAATATAATACTAGAGATTTATGGTGGATTATTGTGGGTTCTAGGCTCTAAACTTGGTCCTGCCTTGTTACCTTCTACAAGGATTTGGATAAAAGATTGATAGGCATGCTTATCAAAAACTTGAATGACAGAAAACTAGGAGAGTTTGATTGATATAATCAATAGGTTGAAATAATCCCAAATGAACACAATGAAACTAATAGAAATAAATGTAAAATCTTTCACTTATATTCAAAAATTTAGATGAACACCTAAGGATGAGGAGAGACTTGGTTGTGACGGGCAGTTTTGTGTTTCTTCTTGGTGAGGATATAGTCCCCAGTTATTAAATTCAACATGAATCTAGTTGTTGCTGTGACAGTATTTAGCAGCCACATTTAAGCAAGAGAAGTTATCCTAGGTGATCTGGGTCGATCTGATTCAAACAGTTGAAAGGCCTTAGGAATGGAATTGAGGTTTCTCTGAAGAAGAAAAAATTCCAGCTGTGAACAGCAGCTTCAGGTCCTGCCCAAGAATTCCTGTCTGCCCTTGTTGATAAACTGCCCCGTGGATTTTGGACTTGCCCTGCCAGCTCCCATAATAATCATGTAAGCCAATACCTTACAATAAATCTTCAAATATATATCACCTCCTGGCTCTTTTTTTTCCTGGTTGAACCCTGGTTGATACACTGGCGTAGTACTTTTAGGTGAGAAAAGATTTCAGCTTGCTATAACTTTGTCATGGATCATCACTTGAAGTGGGTGCCAGAAACAGCTCACAGAATCTTAGACACAATGAGCACACACCACAGGACTCAGTGAAGATGGGGCAACAGCTCCATGACCGGAGTCCACACCCATAGCAGGATTATTCTGTCCAGCTCCAGCTGCCTAAGATCACCATGGGGAAGGGATTTTGGTTTAATTTAAGAACTTTATAAGAAAGCGATATCTTCAATAATGTCACAGGCTGTCCTGTATGACGCAGTGAGCTTAGTCACATGTATGTAAGTGTTGCTGCTGCTGCTAAGTCACTTCAGTCGTGTCTGACTCTGTGCGACCCCAGAGACGGCAGCCCACCAGGCTCCCCCGTCCCTGGGATTCTCCAGGCAAGAACACTGGAGTGGGTTGCCATTTCCTTCTCCAACACATGAAAGTGAAAAGTGAAAGTGAAGTCGTTCAGTCATGTCCGACTCTTCGCGACCTCATGGACTGCAGCCCACCAGGCTCCTCCGTCCATGGGATTTTCCAGGCAAGAGTACTGGAGTGGGGTGCCATTGCCTTCTCCGTATGTAAGTAGGAACTGCTATTATCTGCCTGGAATATCTGATGAAAGATGCTGGCCGAGATGACCACTAGCGTTTCCTAATTCTAAGATTCTATAATATTACTTTTAATAACTATGCTTCTAATGCATGCCACTAAAAGTCCTCCTCCTTTCAGTTAATGCTGTTTAATTTCCCTGGTTTAAAAAGCCTGGTTGTCTTCTGATTGTCTTTCTAGAGCCATTCCATCCTGCTCTATGCCCACTTGGGTTCTTCAAAGGACTCCTTTGTCCTCTAGCTTCTGCTTAGATTTGGCTGAGAGGCACCCCCTGGAAGTCTGAAGGGTAGGAAGAGAGTTAAGTATTCCCTGGTTTCCCAGGTCTTATTTGTTATGGGCTGGCTTTGTCCTTGACCTAAGGTCATACTTCTGTTAGAGAGCCCTCTCCATACACCTCTTGCTTGCTTTCTTGGCATCGCTGTAGCCACTGCTGCCCTAAGACCCTTAAGATCTAGGGGTGGTAATGAGATTGCTGTTACTACTCTGAGTGGGGTGGGGTGGGGTGAGGGCGGTTACTTTGTGGATTCTCTGCACTCTGTGTGCCCTTTCAGAAATAGGCCCTTGATTAAACTTTACTTATTTTCTTGGACTCCGAAATTACTGCAGATAGTGACTGCAGCCATGAAATTAAAAGATGCTTGCTCCTTGGAAGAAAAGCCATGACAAACCAAGACAGCCTATTAAAAAGCAGAGACATTACTTTGCCGACAAAGGTCTGTATAGTCAAAGCTATGGTTTTCCCAGTAGTCATGTATAGATGTGAAAGTTAGACCATAAAGGAAGCTGAGCACTTTTGAACTGTGGTGTTGGAGAAGACTCTTTAGAGTCCCTTGGACTGCAAGAAGATCAAACCAGTCCATCCTGAAGGAAATCAAAACTGAATATTCATTGGAAGGACTGATGTTGAAACTGAAGCTCCAAGACTTTGTCCACCTGATGTGAAGAACCAACTCACTGGAAAAGACCCCGATACTGGGAAAGATTGAAGGCAAGAGAAGCAGATGACAGAGGATGAGTTGGTTGGATGGCATCACCGACTCAGTAGACATGAGTTTGAGTAAACTCCGGGAGTTGGTGATGGATGGACAGGGAAGCCGACCATGCTGCAGTCCATGGTGTCGCAAAGAGTTGGACATGACTGAAGGACTGAACTGAACTGAACTTAAATGACTCAATTTAAATGTGTCATTTATATCCTGTAAAAATCCTACCTGATACTTCAAGTCACATGCATGTCAATATTTTTATGTCCTATATAGAGCCAACTCTTCAACTGATCAGTGAAACATCTTTTGGAATAAATATGGGAAAATGCTCTTAAAATATTAAGATTTTAAAAATTTAAAATCTTTGTCAAGGTAAGACTCATAAAGATCAAGCAGAAAATAGAGTCAGTAAGAGTCTTTCCAGTTCTAAAACTAACCCCTCTCTCTCTTCTGGAATCCCTTGGTTCTTAATTTCTAATTATTTCTCTTATTAGTAGTGATCACTTTCCAATACTTATAATACTTATGCCAGAAGGAAACACTTTCTAATTTATGTAAATCTTTATGAATGGATGTTATGACTATTGCAAGACAGGGCTTCTCAAATGTTCTTGAAACGTTTAGATAAGCAGCGATGAATGCATGTATACTCCCTAGAGATGTGGAGGAGAGGAAAACATTTTTTTAAAGTCTTAGGTTTGATAATTCAGAATGTGAATATTGAAATATACTGTATACATGATACCATTAGTTCTAAAATGAAAATGTTTTCAATTATTATATTTACAATTATTTATTCCCCTTAAAATTATGAAGTAAATTTTGTGCCCAGGAAATTGAGCATCTTTGCCATTTAGTTCAATATTTGCCCTAAGCCATTTTGAGAAGCATGGGATTAAAAGCACTTGTCCCACACTTACTTGCAAAATACTGTCCACTTACTTTGTGAGATGCATATGGTCCCCTTTATTTCTGTGTTGCAAGTTTCACACCTTATAAAGTGGAAATCATATAACCTATCTTAAGTTGACTAAACATTAAAACAATATGGGAGATGCTCAATTAGAGTTAGCTTAGTATTTACTATTATTAGGCATAATTCAACCAGTTCCATATAAGGGAAAATGATATCATTTGAAGGGTGGCCTTAGTTACTCTTTTAAGAAGCAGAAGCTCTCTTTATTAATCTCTACCTACCTTATTCACCAAATTAATCAATGATTTTCACATCTTTCCTCAGGATATTGAATGCTTTGTGGCTAGTGGTATGCTCTTTGGTATAGGTGTTACTTCTGTTCTCACCCTTTGCATATTTACCAAAGATCGAGAGTGCGTGTTGCCAAATCTATTTGTATCAATTGTACTGTTATTATAATTACAGAATTTAACCAAACAATATGCAAACTTACTAAAATAAGTGCAAAAAGAAAATGTTTCTATGTAAAGTGATCGAAATATTATGAAAAAATGTGATAAGGAGAGCCACTAAAAGTTATCAAATTTAACTGTAGGTAAACCATTTATATATGACTTGGGGGGGAAGTCAGTAAATATCTGGGAGGATTTTGCTCATAGTTGTTCTATAAATGTTTTTAGCACTTTGTTTCATTAAAAATCTGAGATGGGAAATCATAGATAATACAGTTTGAGTGTGGTTTACACTGGAAATACCCATCTAAATAAAAGGCAGGCCACATTTCTGTGTCAAAAAATGGTCAAATTTATGTTTCAGTGTTTATGATTTAGATTTAAAATAACTTTAAGATATGTACATATAATTTTCATAATGCCATTAAAAACTGGTATTCTTAATTTTTCTCTGCCAAAGAAGATTCCCTCTCTTACATAAGATGTTAAATGATAGACATTCATACATATTTGTTAGAAGAGAGAAAGCTTTCATGTACCATGCTTGAATGTTGAAAATGTCTTAAGTTTTGTAACTGAGCACCAGTTAGCTCCTGCACACAGAACCTATGGAGACATTATTTATATTTTTCTAGACTCTTCTTGCACCAGAGAAATCTATCAACTAATCAGGTATGGCTTTACTAGAGAGAGTTTTAGATTGCTAGAACAGAAAAAAAAAGGGTACTGTATCAACTTCAGTTTTCTTTAGAGTATGAGAGTTTCCATTAGCAAAATATTTGATAAATGTTTTATTCACCTAATTATGGGATTTTTTTATCCATGAGCCCTACTTTGCTTGTTATCATTGGTACAAATTCCAAATCAAGTCAGGGGATAGAAGCTAACAAAATTTAAGGCTTTCATGGGTATAAATCTTTATGACTATATCCCAAGATTTCTTGGAAAGTAGCTATAAAATTTGATTTTAAATTACATGAAGTCATTTAAATTTATGTGACTTACTTTATTTATCTACTTACAATGATCTTTATTTCTTTTCCAGAGATCTTTATTTCGAATTCCTTTTCGTCTTAGTTTATGATGATTCTTCTTATTTTCTAAGAGATTTTCTTTTTTACTGATTACATTAATTGGTTTTCTTTGTTCCAATATGTTTGTTAAATATTGTTTGACTTTGTTCACTGATACCTACAAAGAAAGACATTTTTGCTCATTTTTATGTGTTTTAAAATGAAACAAGAGACTCTTTAAAGATAGATTTACTGAGATATAATTCATATACTATAATATAAATGTATAATTGTATATTTGTTTATTTATTAAAACATTTATTTTTACTTTTTGGCCATGCCATGCAGCATGTGAGATCTTAGTTCCCTAATCAGAGATCAAACCTGAGTCCTCTGCATTGGAAGCCCAGAGCCTTTAACCACTGGGCTTCCAGGGAAGTTCCTATAGTTATACATTTAACATGATTCAGCAGTCTTTAGAACAGTAACAGATAATGTGCAATCATTACGATAGTCAACTTTAGAATATTTTTTTATCAGTTCAAGAAGGAACCATGAATCCTCCAACTCTTACCCTCCCTCTACTCCTATCCCCTCTACTCGCAGCCTCAAAGTGAAAGTGAAATCTCTGTTGTGTCCAACTCTTTGCGATCTGATGGACTATAACCTACTAGGCTCCTCCATGGGATTTTCCGGGCAAGAGTACTGGAGTAGGTTGCCATTTCCTTCTCCACAGGATCTTCCCGACCCAGGGATCGAACCCAGGTCTCCTGCATTGTAGGCAGACACTTTACAGTTTGAGCCACAAGGGAAGTGGATCCATGGAACCATGAATCCTCCAACTGTTACCCTCCCTATACTCCTATCCCCTCTACTCCCAGCCTCATGTAACCACTAATCTGTGGTCTGTGTCTCTACACAATCCCCTCTTCTGGACTTTCCTGTGAATGAAATCATATAGTATGTGAATTTTTGTGACTGACTTCTCTCACTTAGTATAATGTTTTCACGTTCAATCCTTGTTGTAGCTTGTATTGTCACTTCATCCCTTTACATGGCCAAATACGATTCTTTATGTGTATACGCTACGTTTTGTTTACCCATTTGTCCACTGATGGACATTTAGGCTGTTTTTACCTTTTCACTATTATGAATAATGCTGCTATAAACATTCATGTACAAGTCTCTATATGGATACTTGACTTTATTCTTATTGTAAGTTTGCCATATTTAGCAAATACAGGATGCCCAGTTAAATCTGAATTTTATGTAAGCAATGAATTGTTTTAAAGTGTGGGTGTCCTCCCTGGGTTGGGGAGATCCCCTGGAGAAGGAAATGGTACCTACTCCAGTATCTTGCCTGGGAAATCCCATGGACAGAGGAGTCCATGGGGTTGCAAAGAGTCAGATACAACTTACCAATAGACAACAAATGGACAAATATTATATGTTAACAAATAGGCCCACAGTATACAATGGCTCAGAATCAATAGCCAGGTCTTAAAGTCAATGTCACCTCTGCTTTATGCTATCATTCAGGGATTTGGGCAGACAGAGGCTATGCTAGCTTCAACATGAGGATTCCAAGATTTCCCTGATTTGGCTGATATCTAGCAGACAAAAAGGGAAAGAGCACAGAAGATCTTATGCAGAAAGTTTTTGCTGTTGTTGTTTGCTTTTGCTTTGTTACATTTGACTTGCTTTGTTCAATTTTCTTTTATAGGCCAGACCTAGAAGTGGCAGACAGTGTTTTCAGCCACTTTCCATTGGCTGAAGCTGTCACATGGCCCCACCTAACTGCACAGGGAGCTGGAATATTTGGGTATTACGAGGAAGAGAAAATGGATTTTGATGGGCCTATAGCACCTCTGATACAATGGGATTATCATGTTATTGCTATTAAAAGAAATTTAATTTTCAACTCAAAAATAGCCAACAGCTAAGTTGAGGAGGCAGTGAAGCTTGGCAAATGCCTCTGATTGTCTGCTGTTGGTATCTCCTCCTTCTACAGAGGCTGTTTCCCAATTTTCACTCCTTTCTCACCCAGCAGGAGTGGGCAGAACCACAGCCAGCTGGAGCAAGTATCAGGGAGCCCTGGCAGGCTGAGAGCCTTCCTCTAAATCTTAAAAGATTATATAATTCAATAGTAAGTATTTATTGCCTATCTCAGACCCTGTTCTAAGATCTGGGGAGATAGCCATGAACAAAAGTGTTCTCTGTCATGAAGCTGAGGTTCTGGTGGGGAAGAAGAGTCAACTGATTAAAGGAGGTTTAAAAAAGCAAGAGTAAAAGGGATGGAATTGATTGAAGTTGGTGTTTTTGACATGGATGGTAAGGGACAAATTCTCAGATAGCTTTTGAGTAGACCCCTTTGTGGGGAAGTAGGGAGTTAGGTGAGAAGGCAATGGCAACCCACTCCAGTGTTCTTGCCTGGAGAATCCCAGGGACGGGGGAGCCTGGTGGGCTACCGTCTACGGGGTCACACAGAGTTGGACACGACTGAAGCGACTTAGCAGCAGCAGCAGCAGCAGCCGGGAGTTAGTCATACAAACAACTTGGGAAAGAGAGTCCTGGAAGAAGCAATAGCAAAGACAGAGGACTTGAAGCAGGAGGAAGCAGGGGTGCAGTAAGACAGCCTGCTGAAGTAGAATAGTGTGGCGGGTAAATGAGAAGTCAGAGCAGAAGCTCTGAGATCACCCTCAGGATTGCCCATCACATTCTGTGTGAAGCAGGGACCTGGGGAGTGTTCTGGGTGGAAAAGCGATCCTGACTGACTTAAATTTCCAAAGGACCATCCTGGATACTGTGTGGAGGATATTCTACGTTGGAGAAAGAGTGGGAAAAAAGGAGACTGCTGAAGTAAACTGGGTGAGAGCTGATGGTGGCAGTCAAGTCAGAAGATGGAAGTGGTGATAGTGGCTGGTTTCTGGATATGTTTCAGAGGTATCGTTGGCACAATTTTCTGTGGAAAGACGATTCATGTGTATTTTTAGTTTTTAAACAGCAAACCCAGTGGAAGTATGTTTTTAAACTCCAAGTTTAAAGTATGTGCTTTGGAAGTATGTTTTTAAACTTCCAAGGCCCATTAGAGACTGAATATAGCTCTTGATCAGAGTGACACAGTGTTTTGATAATCTCCTACTTGGCTCTGCTGCCTCTTCACTCTCCTGTCTCCTGAAATTCAGGCCAGATGATCTTTTCTTAAGGATCCATTTGAACACGTCACTGACCAGCTCACAAGCCTTCAGTCCTCAGTGACAACAGGGTAGAATCAAACTCCATTGCACAGGATCTAAGACTGTTCAGAGTATGGCCTAAAAGTGTCACAGTAATCTTATTTCTTACTACTCCCACACCTGCATGAACATCTGCAACAGCCAGACTCTTCTATTCCCTGTTCCCCAAATAGAAGAGGTTCTTTCCTCCCTCCAGAAGCCCTTGCTTATACAGTCTTCATTGCTCCCTCTTTCCTGTTATCCCAAATACCACTCCTGTCCCCAGACCCAACTCAAATTCCACTTCTCTCTGACCCACAGTGATCTCCCTCTCCTCTGACCTTGTGATAGCATCCCTTCTTCATAAGCAATAGCTGAGATTATTCTACCTCATGTATTTCATGTTATATCTACTCAACTACTTCCAGATGCACTGTAAACTCTTTAGTGTAGTTCTCATTTCAAGAGAGTGTCTTGAGTAGAGGGAATCCTAATGGATGTGTGGGTTTCCTTATTTGGGGGAAATCCCTTGCTTTCTTAAAGCACAGGAAGAGTAGGAACATCTTCTCTCAAGAGAAACTAAATGATTTGTGAGCTTGGAGGAAAGAAGGTTGAGTTTATCTCACATTTAAATCCTACATTTAACCCTGATTTATTTGTGGCTAGCTCATGCTTCTTGTGCCTGGCATGTTCCCTTGTGGCTCAGACGGTAAAGAATCTGCCTGCAATGACGTAGACCCAGGAGACCAGGTTCGATCCCTGGGTTGGGAAGATCCCCTGGATAAAGGTATAGAAGTCCACTCCAATATTCTTGCCTAGAGTATTTCATGGACAGAGGAACCTGTCCATGGGTCGCAAAGAATCGGACATGACTGAACAACTACACTCTCTTTCTTTCATGCTTCTTGTGCCTAGAGACATTTCCAAAGAAGGGCCAGTCCTATGGTTTTTTGCCTGAAAGCAAAAACAAACAAACACACAAGCAAAAACAGTCCTGGGATACGGGATGCACATTGAATAGCTTCGTATTTAAAAGAGTAAGGTATCCTGCTAAGGCTAGTGAAATGACTTAAGGGCTTATTCTGTTTTGTTTGGAAGATAATTAATTGGTTTTATTATTTAAAAACACACAATTTTACATTTTAAACACAAGAAACTTTGATTACTTGTTAACATATAAACAGATAACTTGTTCATCCAAATTGCTCACATTCCCAAATAAATGTATTACAGATTTTAAAACTATTATTTTCATTCCCTTCATAGTATTTTCTGTTCACCACTAATTAAATGTGTCCAACTGTGGTTCTCCAAGCCAGGCTTCAGCAATACATGAACCGTGAACTTCCAGATGTTCAAGCTGGTTTTAGAAAAGGCAGAGGAACCAGAGATCAAATTGACAACATCCGCTGGATCATGGAAAAAGCAAGAGAGTTCCAGAAAAACATCTATTTCTGCTTTATTGACTATGTCAAAGCCTTTGACTGTGTGGATCACAATAAAGTATGGAAAGTTCTAAAAGAGATGGGAATACCAGACCACCTGATCTGCGTCTTGAGAAACCTGTATGCAGGTCAGGAAGCAACATTTAGAACTGGACATGGAACAACAGACTGGTTCCAAAAAGGAAAAGGAGTACGTCAAGGCTGTATATTGTCACCCTGCTTATTTAACTTATATGCAGAGTACATCATGAGAAACGCTGGGCTGGAAGAAGCACAAGCTGGAATCAAGATTGCCGGGAGAAATATCAATAACCTCAGATATGCAGATGACACCATCATTATGGCAGAAAGTGAAGAGGAACTAAAGAGGCTCTTGATGAAAGTGAAAGAGGAGAGTGAAAAAGTTGGCTTAAAGCTCAACATTCAGAAAACTATCATGGCATCCGGTCCCATCACTTCATGGCAAATAGATGGGGAAACAATGGAAACAGTGGCTGACTTTATTTTTTGGGGCTCCAAAATCACTGCAGATGGTGACTGCAACCATGAAATGAAAAGATGCTTACTCCTTGGAAGGAAAGATGCTTTCCTTGGAAGGAAAGTTATGGCCAACCTAAAGAGCATATTGAAAAGCAGAGACATTACTTTGTCAACAAAGGTCCGTCTAGTCAAGGCTATGGTTTTTCCAGTGGTCATGTATGGATGTGAGAGTTGGACTATAAAGAAAGCTGAGCGCCGAAGAATTGATGCTTTTGAACTGTGGTGTTGGAGAAGACTCTTGAGAGTCCCTTGGACTGCAAGGAGATCCAACCAGTCCATCCTAAAGGAGATCAATCCTGGGTGTTCATTGGAAGCACTGATGCTGAAGCTGAAACTCCAGTACTTTGGCCACCTGATGGGAAGAGCTGACTCATTTGAAAAGATCCTGATGCCAGGAAAGATTGAGGGCAGGAGGAGAAGGAGACAACAGAGGATGAGATGGTTGGATGGTATCACCGACACAATGGACATGAGTTTGGGTAAACTCCAGGAGTAGGAGTTGGTGATGGACAGGGAGGCCTGGCACTGTGGTTAATGGGGTCGCAAAGAGTCAGACACAACTGAGCGAATGAACTGAACTGAATAGGCTTGTCCCCCAGGCCAAAGTTGAAGGTAACTTCTTGTTTTTTTGCTGAACCAGCTGAGCAGATGGAGATTCCAGTTACAGGGGTGAAGGAGAATAGGGAGCCAGGGGGAATTGTGGAGGGGGGAATCGGTGTCACCCCCCATCCCCCGCCCCACAGATACCTGTACATGTGGTCATGTCTCCAAATTGTGTGACTATATACATGGAAAACAAAAAATGTTTTGGCTTTTTTGTTTAGGTGTGAGTGAGAGTCATGTTTGACATGGAAAGGGAAGTGAGGCTTGTTCCTTGCAAATAGAAGATACCGAGAAGCGAAAGAAGAACTGGAAGGGAAGGGTTCTTGCCTGTCAGACTTACTTTCCCTAGGGCTTAATGGTCAGGGGTGTACCTTGCTTTCCTTAACTATCTGTGTCCCTTTTCTTTTCTTCCTGGCTTACATACTTTGAAAGAGTCACTGTTCCTGGGCACTGTGTAATGTCCTAAATTCTGCTCAAAAACATCTCTGGAAAAAAGCACATGAAAAGTAGGGGCTTATTGAAAGGAGAAGACAATAAGAGTGTGGCAAACCAAGACTCGCTGAGCACCTCCTCATTAGCGGCCCTCGTCCACAGGGAGCAGTGGGGGGCTACAGGGCTCTGCCAGAGAGGGCAGAGTAAGCTCTGGCGGTGCATCCACAGAAGGTCTTGATCCAGGAGAACTTGGCCCAGCGTGTAGCCTTACAGAAGCTGGTGTGACTCTTCCCGCAGAAGAGGAAAAAAGCAATTGTTCTCATCTTCACTCAAAAGTCTACAGAATCAAAAATTCTAGGGGTGAAGCCCAGCCACCTGTGTTTTAACAAGCCCCCCAGGTGTTTCTGATGCAAGTGAAAGTTTGGTAGTAGTGCCCTACTACCCTGCCCTAGGTAGTAGTGAAGAAGGTAGACAGCAAATTAAAATGTGAGTAAAGTACACCAATAAAATAGTATAAAATTTTGATCACTTATCAGACAGTGACAATGTTTACACATATAGCAAAGATACACTGAAGTTGATGTTGTCTGAATTACAGTTTTTACCAGGAATTTAAATTAGATGGCTCAAGCCATCTAGATCTTAAATAAAGGTATGCATATATTTGGGAAACAAGGACTGGTGTTTTAAATTTGAAAATAACACCGATTTAATAGTTTTTCTCCTTTAAAGTAAGATTTTACTTGAGATGCTTCAACTGAAGCAAAGATATTTTGGGTAATGATCTTTTCATTTTTCATTTTTCCTGGGCTATGTTAAGAATATAAAATAATCTTAAAATAATTTTTTTCTAACACGCCTAAGATTTTCTTTTTTTTTTTTTTGGCCTAAGATTTTCTTAAAGCAAATATGGCAATAGCCACCTCTCATTAAAATAGCCACCCCTTTCAAAGAAGAAATAACTCATTCATCAGCAAAAACATTTCTTTCTCTTGGCAAGGATCTCTCTAATTATTTTATCGTGTATTTGTACATCTACCTTCAAAAGTCACAGAATAACAACTGTAGATGGCAATCCAAAGATATGTGAGAAATGTGGGAAAATGGTTAAGTAGAAAGTAAAATAGCACCAGTGAAAGTGCAAGTCGCTCAGTCATATCCGTGACCCCATGGACTACACAGTCCATGGAATTCTCCAGGCCAGAATACTGGAGTGGGTAGCCTTTTCCTTCTCCAGGTGATCTTCCCAACCCAGGGATCGAACCCAGATCTCCTGCATTGCAGGCAGATTCTGTGATACTAGTAATATAGTGCTAATATAACATTCTACTAATCATTAGATGCATTGTAAGGGTAGCTTTAAGAATTTAAGAGAACATTAAGAACCCATATATATTAGAGTATTTATATTCTGTATTTTTACATACAAGGAGCATAAAATTATAGTTAAACTTATAGCCATATTAGGTATTCATGGTACAGGGAATAAACAGGTTATTACAATCAAAAGGTAACCCTAGTCATCTGGTTTTCATCAGCCACTTTTTTCTCATAACTTTCACTAGAGTTTCTGTTCTGTCCCTTAAAAAGAAAGAAAATTCAGATACATGCTACAGCATGGATGAAACTTTGGCAAATTATGCTGAGTGAAATAAGCCAGTCACAAAAAAGACAAATACTGTTATGATTTTAAACACTTCTACAAGGCACCTAGAGTAATCAAATTCACAGAGGCGGAAACTATAGTGGTGGTTGACAGGGGCTGGGAGGGGTGGAGAGTTGTTACCTTATACATATCAAGCGTCAGTTCTCAAAGATGAAAAGAGTTCTAGAAACTGGTTGTACAAAATATGAATGAATGTACCTAACACTAATGAATTGTAGACATAAAAATGGTTATGAGAGTAAATTTTATGTTATGTATATTTTAAAACAATTGAAAAAAAAAACCAACCTTGAGTTCTGAAACGCACTTGTTTCCAAGGGTTTTGGAAAAGAAACTGTGGTCCTTTAATGATGAGCCACCAAGTCGAAAGCCAAGTAGGAAAAGAAGTGAGAATGTGAGGGGGATGATAGCAGTAAAAGGTACAAATAGATCTGAGGTCCTGGTGGGGCTGAAGGATTGACAGAGTGACCTAGAGAGTACCAGGTTGTCATTGAAGACTTAGAATCTTGAACGCTTGATTTGAAAAAGACATCGCTGAGCTTATGACCATGGGAGCAGAGAGAAGCGTGCAAATCTTGGAGCTGAAAGATCTAAATAACAGAATTAAGAGGCTAGGCTTCATGGGTGCTAGAATAATAGGAGCAGAGTTGGAGAGAAGCCTGTGAGTCACTTCCCTGCCCCTATTTCCTATTACTCTCTCAGTGAGAAGGCAGCAATACTCAGCACCCCAGCTAGGACTGATATTATATCCAATGGGAGAAAATTCCTGAGAGGGCTGCAGGGAATGTTGTCAGGAGGCAATCAGATTTCAGTTAAAATGAACGTAAAGACAGTATTTGGAGAAGTATGACACCAAGATAAGTGATTAGAAAAAAAGAGTCAGGGGATGGAGAATTGTAGCAGCATATTTAATTAAATCTTTAAACTTTTATTGTATCTTACCGCATGCAAAAAAGTTTGAAAATATACTTTATACTTTCTTACCCTTTCTTACCCTTCACAATCAAGTTTAAGCAATATCAAATGGAGGCTTCACAAAGCTAAAAAACATTACAACCTTTGGATATTCCAAGTTCCAGTAACTGGCAGGCATGGTGTTGAATGAGTGAAATTTGTATTATAAAGATCTTTTATATTTGAATGGGATTGGTTATGCTAATCTGTAGACGGGTATAATAATTAACTATTTAAATAACTTCTGTAACAGAAATCTTAGGAGGAATGAATAGCATATGTGAAGGGGTTGTATAAAGTACTATTATATAACTGTAAAACATAAATCAAAGTACCAAGATGTGTAAAAAAAAATCTCTTAGAAGAAGGTGTTAATCTCAAAAACAAGCAGAAAGAGTCTGCTTAGGTGAAACAGAGAAAGGAACTGAAGACTCTGGGACCTCTGGTGAAATGGCAATGCTGGGAGCTGGGCTACCCGTTTCTTGATTTCAGAGTTTTCATTTTCACTCTTGGTGGCGGTGGTTGTCATAGTGGTCTCTCAGCCATACGCTTGAATCGCTCCCTTTCAGGGCCTCAGTTACTCCCCTGTAGGACACTGGACACCTGAGCGTCTACGCCCTCTATGATCATGATCATTCTTTAATACTGAAGGAAGTCATACACAGAACTCCTGAAAATATTAGATCCTCAACACACAAAAAAGTGTATTTAAACATCATTTTAAGTGTGTAGGTGTGTTTTTAGAGTTAAATGTTGGGGAATGGAGGAATAGGTGATATGCTTGTGGATTTTAGAGTTCTAAAGCCAGAAAGAGAAAGCCTAGGGAAGCTAGCTATACTTACATAGCCATACTTCAGTGAAAGTAAAAGTCGCTCAGTCGTGTCCAACTCTTGCGATCCCATGACTATACAATCCCTGGAATTCTCCAGGCCAGAATACTGGAGTGGGTAGCCTTTCCGTTCTCCAGGGGATCTTCCCAACCCAGTGATCAAACCCAGTTCTCCCGCATTGCAGGCGGATTCTTTACCAGCTGAGCCACAAGGGAAGCCCTAGCTATACTTAATTAAGGGTTAAAAAAATTACAGTGCAAATAGTAATTATTATGAAAGACAACTAGAATTTGCTGTGTCTGTAATGAAGGTAGAGACATGAGGAGGGCATCTTCAGCCAGATTATATTCTAACTCCTAAATATTATAAATAATAATATTTATTATAAAGGAGTCATGAAACAATGTGGCCAGTTGAGTAAATTGTTATTTTATCCTGGCTGTAGTGAAGCAGGGATATAAGGGAACTTTGCATTAGAGCCATTTACAGTCGTTGGTCTTTTCACTTTCGCCGTCTGTGCTCTATGAGGATGGCACTCAGGAAGGCAGGAAAAGGAGAAGCTCCAGGGGAATTGTGAGACAGACAGTCTGCAAACAGGCTACCCTGGCATATTTTCCCATCTTGGACATGAAAATAGTACTTTTTTCCCCCAAATATTCTAAGATCTCTAGTATAGTTCATATTTTTCTTTTTATGCTTGGCTATACTTTGGAGAAGGCAATGGCAACCCACTCCAGTACTCTTGCCTGGGAAATCCCATGGACGGAGGAGCCTGGTAGGCTGCAGTCCATGGGGTCACAAAGAGTTGGACATGACTGAGAGACTTCACTTTCACTTTTCACTTTCATGCACTGGAGAAGGAAATGGCAACCCACTCCAGTATTCTTGCCTGGAGAATCCCAGGGATGGGAGCCTGGTGGGCTGCCGTCTATGGGGTCGCACGGAGTCAGACACGACTGACGTGACTTAGCAGCAGATACATGGGTGAAATTAAAAGACGCTTACTCCTTGGAAGGAAATTTATGACCAACCTAGATAGCATATTCAAAAGCAGAGACATTACTTTGCCAACAAAGGTCCATCTAATCAGGCTATGGTTTTTCCAGTGGTCATGTATGGATGTGAGAGTTGGACTGTGAAGAAAGCTGAGTGCTGAAGAATTGATGGTTTTGAACTGTGGTGTTGGAGAAGACTCTTGAGAGTCCCTTGGACTGCAAGGAGATCCAACCAGTCCATTCTGAAGGAGATCAGCCCTGGGATTTCTTTGGAAGGAATGATGCTAAAGCTGAAACTCCAGTACTTTGGCCACCTCATGTGAAGAGTTGACTCATTGGAAAAGACTCTGATGCTGGGAGGGACTGGGGGCAGGAGGAGAAGGGGACGACAGAGGATGAGATGGCTGGATGGCATCACTGACTCGATGGACGTGAGTCTGAGTGAACTCTGGGAGTTGGTGATGGATAGGGAGGCCTGGCGTGCTGTGATTCATGGGGTCGCAAAGAGTCGGACACGACTGAGCGACTGAACTGAACTGAACTGATACATGGGTAAAGCTGGGGTCCTTTCCTGTGTTTACTATATAGGCCTCATCTATTGATGCTGGCATTAGGGAAGACACTTATGAGCCTGAGCAATATCCTTGGTTCCAAGCAGTAAGGTGATCCTCAGACCCAAAGAAGGCTTTTACACGCTATTGGGAGGCACTGAATATCCCAAGGCATCATGGAAAACAAGATGACCTGATGAAGCACATGTCCTTCAGTCTCCACCTGCTCAAGGACAAACTGAGTTTTTTTGCCAAGATCACTTCTATTTATGCAGATAACAATCCCACTGCTAATTATGAGATGTGGTAGTTATGGTAATGGTGGAAAGCTAAATTTGGAGGGGTTTAGAAAATATTGCAATGTAGAGAGTTTTTAACTTATGCAAACATTTCTTCAAAGTTTACCTGTTCAATCTGGATTTTAGATTTAGTCATTAATCAATAGACATTTAATGAGTGCCTGCTAAGTGTCAGGCACTGTTCTAGCTACTGGGATAATAGCAGTGAACAACAGAGACAAAAACTCCTGCTGTCATGGAGTTTATATTCTAGAGGAGGAAGAGTGACTGCAAGCATCGCAAAGTGTTACATAACGGTAGTTCTGTTACAGTAAGGAAGGGAGGTATAAAGTGTTGTGATAGGGTTAGTAATTTTGGATAGAGTGATTGCAACTTCACAGAATGCCCAGGGGAACACCCTCCTAAACAATGATTTTTGAGCAAGGGAAGGGAGCCACATGGATATCTGGGCTCAGGGACATTACAGGCAGAAAAAACAGGTGGGCATGTGTGTGGGGGTCTCTGAGCAATAGCATGGAGCCCGGTGCGTCTAGAATGGTGTGTAAGGGAGGTGACATCCGAGAAAAAGCAATAGGCCCAGATCACAGAGCCTGTTAAGCAAGACATTGGTTTTACTTGGCATGAGATGGGAAGCCACTAAAGGGTTTCAAGGAAAGGAGCAAGGGTTGCTGGGCTGAGAACAGACTGAAAATGCTGAATTCTTTCAAGATGTCAGAAGACATCCTGAGATTAATCAAATTTAACAAGCATCTGTGGCTCTATAAGCCAGGCTGGTCTCTGTCTGCCCTTTTTGTCTTGGTATTTTAGGACCTCAGACAGACCATGACTTATAGGAAGGCTCAAGCCTGATGACATTCTTTTTTTCTCACAGTGGAATGAGTAACTATTTGGTGAATGGATGAACAAAAAACATGGATTGAGATTGGAAAAAATAACAGAAACAACAGTCAAAAATTAGTTGTTTAAGAAATTCTGAGCATACCAAATATGTACTGTTAATAGTGCGTATAGCTTAATTTTGTGTTGGAAAAATAGAATGATATAGCAAAATTTTTACCTGTGTGGTGACATTTCTTCCTTTCTGCTTTTCACTATGTTTTTCTGCTTCAATAGCTGAAATACACAAAACATTTTTATAAAATACTAAAATTAAAAAAAATTTCACTAAGTACAGTTTCTTGTTAAAAAAAACTTGTGGGATAACTTAGAATTCCAAGAATAATAGTTTAAAATAATTTAAAACTTTAAAGTTATTAATGTGATACAAAGTAATTTCTTCACTGATAATTTTTAAAGATGTAACTTGACACCAGATATAATCTAAATACTTTAATCAAATATCCTGAAACTGATATAACCTGAAAGAGTTCCACAAATAATGGAGCTAATTACAACAGTGGAAAACTTTCTGAGCTAGAATTTAATTAAAATGTACACAGAAGAACTGTACAAAAAAGATCTTCATGACCCAGATAATCATGATGGTGTGATCACTGACCTAGAGCCAGACATCCTGGAATGTGAAGTCAAGTGGGCCTTAGAAAGCATCACTACGAACAAAGCTAGTGGAGGTGATGGCATTCCAGTTGAGCTATTCCAAATCCTGAAAGATGATGCTGTGAAAGTGCTGCACTCAATATGCCAGCAAATTCGGAAAACTCAGCAGTGGCCACAGGACTGGAAAAGGTCAGTTTTCACTCCAATCCCAAAGAAAGGCAATGCCAAAGAATGTTCAAACTACCGCACAATTGCACTCATCTCACACGCTAGTAAAGTAATGCTCAAAATTCTCCAAGCCAGGCTTCAGCAATATGTGAACCATGAACTTCCTGATGTTCAAGCTGGTTTTAGAAAAGGCAGAGGAACCAGAGATCAAATTGCCAACATGCACTGGATCATGGAAAAAGCAAGAGAGTTCCAGAAAAACATCTATTTCTGCTTTATTGACTATGCCAAAGCCTTTGACTGTGTGGATCACAATAAACTGTGGAAAATTCTGAAAGAGATGGGAATACCAGCCCACCTGATTTGCCTCTTGAGAAATTTGTATGCAGGTCAGGAAGCAACAGTTAGAACTGGACATGGAACAACAGACTGGTTCCAAATAGGAAAAGGAGTACGTCAAGGCTGTATATTGTCACCCTGTTTATTTAACTTATATGCAGAGTACAACATGAGAAACGCTGGACTGGAAGAAACACAAGCTGGAATCAAGATTGCTGGGAGAAATATCAATAACCTCAGATATGCAGATGGCACCACCCTTATGGCAGAAAGTGAAGAGGAGCTAAAAAGCCTCTTGATGAAGGTGAAAGAGGAGAGTGAAAAAGTTGGCTTAAAGCTCAACATTCAGAAAATGAAGATCATGGCATCCGGTCCCACCACTTCATGGGAAATAGATGGGGAAACAGTGGAAACAGTGTCAGACTTTATTTTTCTGGGCTCCAAAATCACTGCAGATGGTGACTGCAGCCATGAAATTAAAAGACGCTTACTGCTTGGAAGGAAAGTTATGACCAACCTAGATAGCATATTCAAAAGCAGAGACACTACTTTGCCAACAAAGGTCCGTCTAGTCAAGGCTATGGTTTTTCCAGTGGTCATGTATGGATGTGAGAGTTGGACTGTGAAGAAGGCTGAGTGCTGAAGAATTGATGCTTTTGAACTCTGGTGTTGGAGAAGACTCTTGAGAGTCCCTTGGACTGCAAGGAGATGCAACCAGTCCATTCTGAAGGAGATCAGCCCTGGGATTTCTTTGGAAGGAATGATGTTAAAGCTTAAACTCCAGTACTTTGGCCACCTTATGCGAAGAGTTGACTCATTTGAAAAGACTCTGATGCTGGGAGGGATTGGGGGCAGGAGGAGAAGGGGACAACAGAGGATGAGATGGCTGGATGGCATCACTGACTCGATGGACGTGAGTCTGAGTGAACTCCGGGAGTTGGTGATGGACAGTGAGGCCTGGCGTGCTGCGATGCATGGGGTCGCAAAGAGTCGGACACGACTGAGCGACTGATCTGATCTGATCTGATGTAAATAAATGCTATCGAGAATATTAAAACATAGGAAAGAGAATTCAATCTTTTAAATATTTATAGACTCATCCATGTGGCAGAGAGATACTAAAAACTAATACAGTTGAATGATATAAATATCTAAGAAATGTAGAATAGTATAATTATATCAAGCTTTGAAATTTGAGAACATTTTCACAAGAAATTTTTAATGACTCTTTTTATAAACAGAAGACTATATATACCATATATTAATAGACTATATATGTAGTCATTGGTATATTTCATTTTTGCATAGTACTTGAATTTTATTAACTTATGGATTTAGAAAAATAAGAATTTGAAAATCTGATCATAACAGGGTGATAATCATGACATGTCAACTGCTTTATTAGTATTACTCAGTTTCAATTACTGAAAAATTATTTGATGGACAGCAAAAATGTCACCCCACATATTTCCTGAAGTAAAACATGCATGTATGTGATACATTCAGCTTTTACAGACTGAAGAACTTGACTCAAGACAAATATAGGGAAGTCAAAATTTTACATTTCCAATATATGAGTTTGTCCTTTAAAGTGGGTTGTCGATGTTCTAATGTTATCTTTGACTTTTTAATAAAATTAATTTGATACATTTTATCCTTTCTGTCACTGATGAACTTTAGCACTTAACCTCATAATTCTGTTTACTTCCTAAGCCAGATCTCATAGAAACTGATCAGGTTGTTTGATATTTAGTCCTCTGTCAAATTAGAGAAACAGTTGGCAAATTCTAAATAAAAATCCAACAAGTACATGGTGCCAAATGCATTAATATAAAGCATATGAAAACTTTTAAAGATTATGTATATTTCAAACAATTATATACATTAGGATTGCTCTTTAGATTCAGAATGTAAGATAAATTATCCCAGAATGAAAATGTTTACTACAAATAAAACTTTCTTTATCTCAAGTTTGCCAAGTGATCATTTTGGGGTCATGAATACTCATTATCAGAGGCAACATACAGCATCATGACCCACCATTTGGACTTTGAGTCAAACAGGTCTGTGTTCAAGCCATAATTTTATATCTATTTTATTAATGTGTTATGCTAATTAAATGAGATAATCTAGGTAAAGTATTTGGCCCAGTACTTAATACATGTTCAGTATGTTTAAATGTTAGCTATAGAAAATGGCAACCCACCCCAGTATTCTTGCCTGGAGAATTCTATGTACAGAGGAGTCTGGCAGGCTACAGTCCATCACAAAGAGATGGATATAGATATGACTGAGTGACTAATACACTAATATATAAAATCTATAAAAATAATAACAATTATTATTATATGAAGCTTACTTCTTTAAAGGACTTAGATGCCTTCAAGATAATAGTACTTGTAAATTTGTATTTTAAAAAGACTATGATAAAGAATTATTAAAGATTTAATACACTATTAAAATTTATTAATGCTTTGCCTATTTGCCTTCTTTCTGAAGCACTTTCTTCAAATCAAATTAGTCTAGTTATATTTGTGTATTAGAAATCAGACAGTGACTGATACTACAGTCATAGTCAATGTCTACTAGCTTAAAAATTCCATTAACAATAACTAGAAAAATCAATGTGATTGGATAGATTCCCATTATTATATTCAAAGTACAGACAGTAAAATTAAAGTTAGTATGTACAGCATGTACAGACACAGAATAAGAAGTACAAAGTGTCATGTGTATTAGAGTAAGAAAAGAAAATTATGGATATTAAATGGAATAAAGTATATATTATACATTGGACCAGAAAATCAAACTGTCAGTTGGTCAAAAACTAACATGAAAATTACAGGGCTAAAAGCAGTTATCAAAAGTAAAATAAATGTAGTTAAAAGAATTAGTGAAATGGGGGGGAGATATAATAGTCTAACTCAAGGAACAAACTAATAGCTTAAAACACAAAAAGAAGATAAATGTAGTTGGTCATTATTTACAACAGAAGATGCACAGTAAAAAAAAACCTCTTTTGAAATTCATTTCAAAATATGTGTTTCTTTTCTAAATATTAGGCTTCTAGGTTTTCACGTAGATAAAACAAAGTTTTGATTGGCTACCAGGGAAACCATTCTGCTGCAAAAAGTACCTTACACTATGTTTTCTAGTATATTTATATTAACTGAGAGACATCTGTGATTGTTGGAGACCTGTTGCACTTTCATTCTATATTCTTTCTATATAGATATTGATATTGCCGCAAATTTTAGCACCGCCTGAGAAAAACACAGTCTACTGGATGCAGGAAGAAAATATTAGACTTTCTACTTATGTGTAATTTTAAAAATATCTTTTATAATTTCTACTTCTGGGGTGTGTTTTATAATATACTAGATCAGTAATATGGGGCTTCCCTAGTAGCTCAGATGGTAAAGAATCTGCCTACAATATGGGAGACCTGGGTTTGATCCCTGGGTTGGGAAGATCCTCTGGAGGAGGGCATAGCAATCCACTCCAGTATTCTTGTCTAGAGAATCCCCATTGATGGAGGAGCCTGGTGGGTTACAGTCCATGGGGTCGCAAAGAGTCAGACACGACCGAGCGACTAAGCACAGCAACAAGATCAGTAGTATATCACTCTTATAAATAATATATGTAACAGCAGAATATACCATCAAAAAGTTTTGATATGGAGTTAGCTTTGGAAGGGGACTAAAGTTTTATTCAGCTCCAGAATTGTAGCTCTAGTTATAATATATGTATTTATTTACTTAAAAACTTTTTATTGGGGTATAGTTGATTTACAATGGTGTGTGAGTTTCAGGTGTACAGCAACGTGAACCTGTTATCCATATACATGTATCCACTCTTTTTTAGATTCTTTTCCTATATAGGCCGTTACAGAGTATTGAGTAGACTTCCTTATGCTATATGCTGCTGCTGCTGCTGCTAAGTCACTTCAGTCGTGTCCGACTCTGTGCGACCCCATAGACGGCAGCCCACCAGGCTCCCCCATCCCTGGGATTCTCCAGGCAAGAACACTGGAGTGGGTTGCCATTTCCTTCTCCAATGCATGAAGGTGAAAAGAGAAAGTGAAGTTGCTCAGTTGTGTCAGACTCTTAGTGACCCCAGGTCCTTATTAGGACCTATTACCTACTTTATATATAGTAGTCTGCTTGTGTCAATCCCAATCTTCCAATTTAACCCTTCCCCCTTTCACCCCCTGGTAACCATAAGTTTATTTCTATATCTGTAATCTAACTATAATTTATTATATGTCAGTTGCTTGGCATAATTTAGTTCTACTCTCCTTAGCAAACCAGCAAGATGGTAAGCACAGAATATCTGTATTGTTATTTTACTGATGAGGAAACTGACACCAAATGAGCATGAATAACTTGTTCAAGGTCACATGGCAGAGTGGATTCAAATGCAGGTCTGACTCCAGAACTAGCCCTTTTTACCTACTGAGTCTCCAAATTACCAAAGGATTCATGATAGATCAAATGGCAAATTCTAATGAGAAAAATTCCACTGTCTTTATAAAAAAATCAATTTATGCACAATATTTGATATGGCATGTCTATTTGCATAATGTGAAACATACCCTTTTATGTACATAAGAGCTTTAATTTACTATCCCCTATTGGGTTGGGAAGATCCCCTGGAGAAGGGAATGGTTGCACAGTCCAATATTCTTGCCTGGAGAATTCCATGGACAAAGGAGCCTGGTAGGCTACAGTCCATGCGGTTGCAAGACTCGGACACGACTGAGTGACGAACACTTTCTTGTTTCATTGAGAAATAAGGATTTTGAAAAAGTAAGGAAGAAGCTAGCACTACAGCTCACTGCCTCCAAAAGAATTATTCATGTGCCTTTTAGGGTTATAGAGTGAACCTGAACAACTTTATAGAATATCCACATAGTGTTAAAAGAGTTGTGTTGAAAAAACATAACAGCTTGGAGTGAAAGAGAAGGAAATAGAAGAGGCTTCTGGGCCTCTGTCTTTCAATGAATAAGAAACAGGATGAGAAAGCTTCTCTATCTTTCTTTTCTTTTTTTTTTTAAATTTTATTTTATTTTTAAACTTTACATATTTGTATTAGTTTTGCCAAATATCAAAATGAATCCACCACAGGTATACATGTGTTCCCCATCCTTAACCCTCCTCCCTCCTCCCTCCCCATACCATCCCTCTGGGTCATCCCAGTGCACCAGCCCCAAGCATGAGAAAGCTTCTCTCTTACAAGGATGGGTCATTTCTTACTGAGAGGGAAGAACAGCCAAGAGGGCAGAGTTGAGAGAATGTTGCCCAGAGCCCAAAAGAACAGAAGACTAGGCATATATTTCAAGAGAGTAGAACTGGGCCCTAATCAAGGAACTCTGCCTACTCCTGGAGTATAGAAACTTGCCAACATGCACCTGGATGGGTTTCCAAATTGTCATGGACCAGTAACTATTGTACATTTTGCCCTCTCCTTTTTTGAACATCAGTGTCTACTATATTTTTCTCTCTCTCCAGTATACATTGGTACCTGAGGAATTGGGCGGATAACTTGCCTTTTTAGTTCACAAGTGTCTGAATCTCTGTAACCAAAGAGCCTCATTGACATCTTGACCTGATGCAGATTATGAGATTGTGGATTCTGAGCCCTATGTCATGACTGGATGAGATACAGTTTTGGAAGGGGAAGGGGGAGAATCACGTGAGAAAGATGTGAATCATCAAAACCTAGGGTAGACTGTTGTAGATTATCACATCAACCACCCCAGTGAATCACAATAACCCACGTTCATGCCCCTTTAGTGCTTCCTTGGTGGCTCCGCAGTAAAGAATCTGTCTGCCAATGCAGGAGCCATGGGTTCAATCCCTGGGTCAGGAAGATCTCTTGGAAAAGGAAATAGCAACCAAGTGAAGTATTCTTGCCTGAGAAATCCCATGGACAGAGGCCCCTGGGGGGCTACGGTTCATGGGGTCACAAAAGAGTCCAATATGACTTAGTGACTCAGTTCAGTTCAGTTCAGTCACTTTGTTTTGTCCGACTCTTTGTGACCCTGTGGACTGCAGGATGCCAGGCCTCCCTCTCCATCACCAACTCCCTGAGTCCACACAAACCCATGTCCACTGGATCAGTGATGCCATCTCATCCTCTATTTTCCCCTTCTCCTCCTGCCCTCAATCTTTCCCAGCATCAGGGTTTTTTCAAATGAGTCAGCTCTTCATATCAGGTGGCCAAAGTATTGGAGTTTCAGCTTCAACATCAGTCCTTCCAATGAATATTCATGACTGATTTCCTTTAGAATGACTGGTTGGAACTCCTTGCAGTCCAAGGGACTCTCAAGAGTTTTCTCCAACACCACAGTTCAAAAGCATCAATTCTTCGGCACTCAGCTTTCTTTATAGTCCAACTCTCACATCCATACATGACTACTGGAAAAACCATAGCCTTGACTACACAGACCTTTGTTGGCAAAGTAATGCCTCTGCTTTTTAATATGCTGTCTAGGTTGGTCATAATTTTTCTTCCAAGGAGTAAGTGTCTTTTAATGTCATATCTGCAGTCACCATCTGCAGTGATTTTGGAGCCCCCCCAAAATAAAGTCTGCCATTGTTTCCACTGTTTCTCTATCTATTTGCCATGAAGTGATGGGACCGGATGCTATGATCTTAGTTTTCTGAATGTTGAGCTTTAAGCCAACTTTTTTTACTCTCTTCTTCCACTTTCATCAAGAGGCTTTTTAGTTCTTCTTCACTTTCTGCCATAAGGGTGATGTCATCTGCATATGTGAGGTTATTGATATTCCTCCCAGCAATCTTGATTCCAGTTTGTGCTTCATCCAGCCCAGCATTTCTCATGATGTACTCTACATATAAGTTAAATAAGCAGGGTGACAATATACAGCCTTGACGAACTCCTTTCCCCATTTGGAACCAGTCTGTTGTTCCATGTCCAGTTCTAACTGTTGCTTCCTGAGCTGCATACAGATTTCTCAAGAGGCAGGTCAGGTGGTCTGGTATTCCCAACTTAGTGACTAAACAACAACAAATGCTCCTTTACCATGTGATTTTCCCCAATCCTCCCATCAAGAGGTGGAGATTATGTTTCCTATTCTTTGAATGGGTTGCTTCTGTGACTGCTGCTGCTGCTAAGTCGCTTCAGTCGTGTCCGACTCTGTGCGACCCCATAGATGGCAGCCCACCAGGCTCCCCCGTCCCTGGGATTCTCCAGGTAAGAACACTGGAGTGGGGTTGCCATTTCCTTCTCCAATGCATGAAAGTGAAAAAATAAAGTGAAGTCACTCAGTCGTGTCCAACTCCTAGCGACCCCATGGACTGCAGCCCACCAGGCCCCTCCGTCCATGGGATTTGCCAGGCAAGAGTGCTGGAGTGGGTTGCCATTGTTTTGGCCAGAAGAAATGTGGCGGATGACATTAACTTCCAAGGGTAGTACTTGGGCCATTCGGTCTCTTTTACTGTCTTGGAAAAATGCCTTGAGCTTATCATATCCTAGTAAAAGAGCATATGGAGTGAGAGACCCAGCTGTCCCCACTGATCACCAGCTGAGAGAAGCTGCCTGAGTGAGCTCAGGTGAGACCAGTGGAAAAACCACCCAAACAACCTTGAAGAGAATTACAACAAATAATAAATCATTGTTTCATACCTCTAAGTTTGGTTTTTTGTTATGAAGCAATTGGTAACTGAAATAAGCTTATTTCTCCAGCCTAGTAGGACTCCTTGGCTAGAATTCTCAATTATCAGAAGCCACATTAGACCAATACATGATGCCAAAATAAGTCATATATATATAATAAATTCATAGCATTGAGAATAGGATTTGAAAAAATAATATCCCCCAATATTGCTTTGATCATGGTTCTTTTCAGACCTACTTTCTCTTGAAAGGCTTGATATAATTAGCTCCTCGCTTTACCATGAAACCCCCCAGTTTGGCTCACCTCCTTTCTTTCCAGAACATAGTTTATCTTCCTTTAAGTGAACATCGGGATAGCAGTTAATGTGATTTTCACTGACTTAAGTTCTGCAAAAAACACTTCTATTCTTTAGGCGGGATCTGCCTGGGGAGTTAAAGTCAAATAAAATCTGTTTCTTTATTCATACAACACTGACAAACAAAACTAAACAAAGTATTTTATTGATTCTCCTGTCCTGGTTCTCTAAAATGGTGCTTTCTGCCTCACTATGATCTTCACTTGATTCATTTGGTGTAAAAAAAAAAATATTAGCAATTGGTTTCTTTCCCAACTTCCTTTTAGAACCTGCATAGTACACTGGCTTCTGTGACTTTACACTACCCTGGATATCGTTCTTTCTTTCAAACCCCTATGCTCGAGTTTCTCTGCGGTTTTATATCCACTAATGACTGTGTATTTCTCAATGCTTGGTCCTCACCTTTTCTCTCTGGTGTGATCTAAGGGCTGAGTGTGATCAGGAAGGGCTTTGAAGTGGACAGACGGTGAGTGCAGGAGGTCATGAGCTGGGAAAGGATAATGTGCTGATCCCAGGACAAGTGACAAGCAGCCATATAAGAAGGAAAACCGTGGGAATCAAACTGCGATGGTGGGAAAGCAGGAAAACACAGGTTACAGGAGAATCCAGAGAAAGAATCAGGTTGGCAGAGGTGAGACAAGTGATGGGCGAAAACCAGGCAATGAGGACAGTTTGAAAACTTGGGACTAAAATCATGGGGGTAGGTCAGGGTGGGCACAGAAGTGTGTAGATGAGTGAGAAATGAGTAAACAACTGTGGAAATGTAGGAGTAAGAAGAGTGAGGGTTGGCACCTGTATGGGTCCAGAGAAAATTCTGCGAAAGGATCTTGTGGGGGTGAGTATTTGGTTTCCAGTGTAAAGCATAGCATGAATGAGATCATCATTGTTTCAGGCCTGCATTCTTATAACAGCCCTCCAACAGATTGAATCATAATTTATCTAATACCATACAGAAATGGTATGGACCTAACAGAAGCAGAAGATATTAAGAAGAGGTGGCAAGAATACACAGAAGAACTATACAAAAAAGATCTTCACGACCCAGATAACCACCGTGGTGTGATCACTGACCTAGAGCCAGACATCCTGTAATGTGAAGTCAAGTGGGCCTTAGGAAGCATCACTACGAACAAAGATAGTGGAGCTGATGGAATTCCAGCTGAGCTATTTTGAATCCTAAAAGATGATGCTGTGAAAGTGCTGCACTAAGTATGCCAGCAAATCTGGAAAACTCAGCAGTGGCCACAGGACTGGAAAAGGTCAGTTTTCATTCCAATCCCAAAGAAAGGCTATGCAAAAGAATGCTCAAACTACTGCACAATTGTACTCATCTCACACACTACCAAGGTAATACTCAAAATTCTCCAAGCCAGGCTTCAACAGTACATGAACCGTGAACTTCCAGATGCTCAAGCTGGATTTAGAAAATGCAGAGGAACCAGAGATCAAATTGCCAACATCTGCTGGATCATCTAAAAAGCAAGAGAGTTCCAGAAAAACATCAACTTCTGCTTCATTGACTGCACCAAAGCCTTTGACTGTGTGGATCACAACAAACTGTGGAAAATTATGAAAGAGATGGAAATACCAGAACACCTGACCTGTCTCCTGAGAAATCTGTATGCAGGTCAAGAAGCAACAGTTAGAACTGGACCTGGAACAACAGACTGGTTCCAAAATGGGGAAGGAGTATACCAAGGCTGTAGATTGTCACCCTGTTTATTTAACCTATATGCAGAGTACATCGTGAGAAATGCCAGGCTGGATGAAGCACAAACTGGAATCAAGATTGCTGGGAGATCAATATCAAATATCAATAACCTCAGATATGCAGATGACATCACTGTTATGGCAGAAAGCAAAGAAGAATTAAAGAGCCTCTTAATGAAAATGAAAGACAAGAGTGAAAAAGCTGGCTTAAAACTCAACATTCAGAAAACTAAGATCATGGCATCCGTTCTCATCACTTCATGGCAAATAGATGAAACAATGGGAACAATGACAGACTTTATTTTTCTGGGCTCCAAAATCACTGTAGATGGTGACTGCAGCCATGAAATTAAAAGATGCTTGCTCTTTGGAAGAAAAGTTATGACCAACCTAGAGAGCATACTAAGAAACAGAGACATTACTTTGCCAACAAAAGTCCGTCTAGTCAAAACTATGGTTTTTCCAGTAGTCATGTATGGATGTGAGAGTTGGACTATAAAGAAAGCTGAGTGCCGAAGAATTGATGCTTTTGAACTGTGGTGTTGGAGAAGTCTCTTGAGAGTCCCTTGAACTGCAAGGCATTCAAGCCAGTCAATCCTAAAAGAAATCAGTCCTGAATGTTCATTGGAAAGACTGATGCTGAAGCCAAAACTCCAATACTTTGGCCACCTGATATGAAGAGTTGACTTATTTGAAAAGACCCTGATGCTGGGAAAGATTGAAGGCGGGAGGAGATGGGGACAACAGAGGATGAGATGGTTAGATGGCATCACCGACTCAATGGACATGAGTTTGAGTCAACTCCGGGAGTTGGTGATGGACAGGGAAGCCTGGTGTACTGCTGTCCATGGGTGAGAAAGAATTGGACATGACTGAGCAACCGAACTGAACTGAAGTGAGTCTAATTTTGATCTGGTTTTCGTCTTGCCTCAGAATAATTTCACCCAAGTACTGTTTCTGGCAATGCATGCATTTGCTTAGAAGCTCTTATGTCTTATTGTACAATGGCTGACTTCCTATTTTGACTTCTGGTTTCCTAATCAGGTTTAACTCCACATTCACAACTATTTTTGAAATCCAAATAATCTCTGCTTCATTAGCTACTAGTTGATTTTTTTTTAAGTTTTCTTCCCCTAAATTTTAACAATTCCTATTGAAGAGACTAAACATTAAAATTTTTAATAAAAACAAATATGAGTTTAGGTCACTTATTTTGTTTTGTGAGATACTTAGCTTTGGATATCATCAAGAATGATGTTTAGAAATAACATTTCATACCTTCTTTTTAAAATTTTTATACATTTATTAGGACAAAGGATAATATATATTGGAAGCTGGGGAGAGTTGAGTGTATGCACTAAGGAACATAAATTAGTGGTAGAGACACAGACAAACCTGAGACCCAAGACTAATAATCTGTGTTTATGCATAATCTTGCCAAATTAACAAGTAGGCACAAAATCTCTACCATCAAAGTCTCTGCTGACATAAAACTATTTCATAGCTATTTATAAGAATTGGAGTGTAGTTGCCTCACAATGTTGTGCTAGTTTCTGCTATACAACGAAGTGAATCAGTTATATATATACATATGTATCCTCTCCCTTTGGAACTCCCTTCCCCCCACACCCCCACTTCACCCCTCTGCATCATTCTGGGAACTGAGCTAAGCTTCACATGCTATAGAGCAACTTCCCACTAGGTCTCTCTTTTACACATGGTAAGACAATGGCACCCCACTCCAGTACTCTTGCCTGGAAAATCCCATGGACGGAGGAGCCTGGTGGGCTGCGGTCCATGGGGTCGCTAAGAGTCGACACGACTGAGTGACTTCACTTTCACTTTTCACTTTCATGCACTGGAGAAGGAAATGGCAACCCACTCCAGTGTTCTTGCCTGGAGAATCCCAGGGACGGGGGAGCCTGGTGGGCTGCCGTCTATGGGGTCACACAGAGTCGGACGTGACTGAAGCGACGCAGCAGCAGCAGCAGTGTATATATGTCAATTCCCAATTTGTCCCATCACCCCTTCCCCCATCATCCCGTCTACATGTCCATTCTCTACGTCTGCATCTCTATTCCTGTCTGCAAATGATTAACCTGTACCATTTTTCTAGGTTTTACATGTGCGTTAATATGCAATATCCATTTTTCTCTTTCTGACGTTCTTCACTCTATATAGTCTTCTTACTTAAGCCATGTGACCTTAGATACTTTAACTTCTCTGAGTCTCAGTTTTGTATAAAATGGGAATATCAGTACTATATGTACCTCTTGGAGCAGATATAAAGACAGAATAGAATTAAACTGTAATGTTGAGTGTTTTACTAAATACATGGCAGCTAAATAATAAATGTCAGTATAATAATAAATATAATAATAACGTGTCTCTTTCTCCTTTTCCAAAGGCTTATCTTTTAAAAGAAAATGGTACTAGCACCTGTGAGATAAGCATTTCCCTCATCAAAATAAAATTAAGAAACTATACAGGTTTGTTATAATAGCATATAATTCTGCTCTTGGATCTAAAGGTCAGACAAAATGCTTTTAAAGTTACTACTGAAAACTTAGAATCAAAGAATCTCAGGTTTTGAATCATCAAATGAAATTACATAGCCACAAATTTTTTGAAAAAGCCTCAAGGATGTGGCTTTCCTCTTCAAAAAAATTTTTTTTACTGTTGCTATGCTTCATCCCTGCAACAACTTTGAATTAAGTAGTTCTATTCATGAAGTTGTGTTATTTTTAAATCTTTATATAATATACTGTTTTTCAAAAACAAAGATGACACAGGGCTATAACATTACTGTTCTTCCCCAGCCCCCACCCCCCCAGCTACCAGTAGAATTTTTATCCATATTGCTCTACCATTAGAACATTACAAATCTGGGAACAGGCTGACCGAGTTGAAGGTGATTTTAAGTTCATATGTTCTTATGTATGTAGAATTAATTGACTGATTGAAGCTGCAGAAGTAATTGACTGATTACTTTTAGCAACCTGATATGGAGGATTTGTTTTGAGTATTGTAAGAAGTAGTTTTAGAGCAGGTTTAGAACTCTTGTAGCTTTTAGTTCTTATGTCCTTATTTATCAATGTGTCATTCTTTAAAAGTAAGAAAATGTGGATTATCAGTAGAGCAAGGTAATACGATTCAGAAGTCTTTAACTCAAGTCTTAGTTCCCCTTGTAAATGGATGTGCTAATTGATTTGGGGTGAGACATTTATGTTTACCACATCTTGTCTTCTCTGGTGATCTAAATGTATAATTTGGGGTGATTAAAATTACTTAAATAATTAATGCAGTAGGGATCAAAACTGACAGAAGTTGAAAGAAAGATAATTTATCTGGGCCTATTAAAATCAACCAACACAGGAAATAACCATGTAGAACATTCCTAAAGCTTTTGTATTGTGGTATATTTTGTATATTTTATACAAATATACATTTTATACAAAATATACATTTGTAGAAAAGTATGTACGTGGTCTTAGAAATGTGTACTAGTCTGGATCCTGTAAGCTCTTGAGGTAATGTTCAACATATTAAAAGTAAAATCCAGAATTTCAGGTTTGGGAAAGAGTTATCTCTACAATGATGTTACATTTCATTATTTAATGGATCAATTCAGTCAGTTCAGTCGCTCAGTAGTGTCTGACTCTTTGCGATTTCATAGACACATATTTTCAATGACTTTGCTATTACAAACAATAACACTGTGATGGATAATCCTGAACATGTTTTCTGTGAAATATGTATAAGGGTTTGCTAGAGTAGCCAACAAGACATAGATTTGCTCACTTAAGAAGTAATATGCCCAACTTAATTTTTAATAGTCAATGGTATATTCTTTTCAGTTCAGTCACTCAGTTGTGTCCGACTCTTTGCAACCCCACGGACTGCAGCATGCTAGGCTTCCCTGTCCATCACCAACTTCTGGAGCCTACTCAAACTCATGTCCATAGAGTTGGTGATGCCATCCAACCATCTCATCCTCTGTCATCCCCTTCTTCTCTCACCTTCAATCTTTCCCAGCAACAGGGTCTTTTCCAATGAGTTGGTTCTTTGCATCAGGTGGCCAAAGTATTGGAGCTTCAGCTTCAGCATCAGTCCTTCAAATGAATATTCAGGACTGATTTCCTGATTTCCTTTAGGATGGACAGGTGGGATCTCTTTGCAGTCGAAGGGACTCTCAAGAGTCTTCCCCAGCACCACAGTTCAAAAGCATCAATTCTTGGGTGCTCAGTTTTGTTTATAGTCCAATTCTCACATCCATACATGACTAATAGAAAAACTACAGCTTTGACTAGACGGACCTTTGTTGGTAAAGTAATGTCTCTGCTTTTTAATATGCTGTCAAGGTCGGTCAGAGCTTTTCTTCCAAGGAGCTAGTGTCTTTTAATTTCATGTCTTCAGTCACCATCTGCAGTGATTTTGGAGCCCCCCCCCCAAATAGGCTCTCACTCTTTCCATTGTTTCCCCATCTATTTGCCATGAAGTGATGGGACCAGATGCCATGGTCTTAGTTTTCTGAATGTTGAGTTTTAAGCCAACTTTTTCACTCTCCTCTTTCACTTGCATCAAAAGGCTCTTTAGTTCTTCTTTGCTTTCTCATAAGGGTGGTGGCATCTGCATATTGGCATTCCCCCAAAAGCTACACTGACTTATAATTCTACACATGGTATATCAGAATATTACTTTTTCCTCACTCTAACAAAAATTTTCAACTTTTGCCAGTGTATTGAAGTTTGCATAGAAATTAATGATCTTTTAATGATCATTAATTAATGATCTGGCAAGGTTAGTGATCTTTTCTCATTTAGGGGCATTTGTAAAATATATCCTCTCCAGGAACTGACAGATATTTAGCCCATCTTTCTACAAGGCTTTTTAAAATATGTACCTTCAGGAGTTCTTTACATATTCTGGATATTATTTGATTAATGTATATGTTGTAAACATATTTTTCAATCTGTTGTTAGCCTTTAACTGTTTATGGTGTCCTTTGTAGCAGAGGTTTTAAATTCTGATGACATCAAAATTAATCTTTTTCTCACTTACAACCTGTGTGTGTGTGTGTATGTGTCTTGTTCAAGAAGGCTTTCTTACCAATCAGTTGAATATACATTCGCCTATATTTCCTTCAGCTATTTTTTGGAGTTTTGATTTTACTGTTTACTTTTTAAATCCTTTTAGAATCAACTTTTGAGACTGGTATGAAGCAGAATCTGATATTGTTTCCTAAATGAATGTACACTTAGACAACAGAATTCATTACAGTCAATCTTTTACCCGTTGCATTAAAAAACCTCTTTTCAGGTACCAAATTCCAATTAGTATACTGGTCCATTTTAAAACTCTCTGTTCTATTTTCTTGATCTATTTGTCTATTCTTCTGCTAATACTCTAATTACTGCAGATTAATAATTGCATATTATACAATCTGGTTGCAAGAGAACCTCTGTGAAGATCCACAGAAGTACACCCTCATTGTTCCTCTTTTAAGAACTTATCTTGGGAATTCTAGCATAATTTCTTTTTTAGAAAAATTTTAGAATAAGGTTGTGAGATCCATTTCAAAAAATGTATTGATATTTTCTCTGAGATTGCATTGGGTTTACATATTAATTTACAAAGACCTGTGATATTTACAATATTGAGATATATTCAGTTGTGTAGTCTCAATTTATTCAAATTTTCTATTTAATGATCTTCAGAAAAATTTCATTTGTATTACTCATGTATGTATTGTTTCACTTTAATTAAATTGATTCTTGGGTATTTTATAAATTCTGTTGCTATTGTGGAAGGGATTTTTAAAAATGAATTTGTGACTGCTATATTTTTTAAAATTAAAATGAACATTAATGAGTAATCCTAAGTCTTAAAGATTTATTTGCTTACCATTGATTTTTAGTGTTCCTCCTGACCTTTCTTTCCTTCTTTCCTTATGATAGAGCATATCTTCTAGTCAATATTTCATCTAAAATTTCTGGGTGGTAAATTTTCTGAATCCATTCTTGTCTGAAAATGTCTTATTTAGCCATTACACTTGTCTGAGCATTTGTTAGATTATACAATTCTAGATTCAAAATCATTTCACCTCAGTACAAAGAAAATATTTCTCCAGTATCTTTTTGTACCCAATGTTGCTGATGAATTTGAAGTCAATATGTGCTTTTTTCCTTATAAATAATGTATTTTTTCATTTTAGAAGTCTTTAGGATTTTCTGGTTATCCATGAAATATTAAAGTTTTACCATTACTTTCTCAGGATGGGTCTTTTCTCAGTCTTCTTACTTGGCACTCAGTGGAATTTAATTTTAAAATGTGAGTCTTCTTTCACATCTGAGGACTTTTATTTATTTCTTTCTCTAAGTGCTTTGATTTTTCTCTTTCTGGAAATCCAATTTTGTGGATTTGTAGCTTTGGATTGGTCCTCCAAGGCCTTTAACCTTTATTTTATACATATCTTCTCTGTCCATTCACATTGTGGTCTAAGATAATTTCTCAGGTTGATCTTTGAGTATCCAAGTTGCTCTTCAGCCCTCAATTTTGCCATTCAGCTTTGAGGCTTTGTTTTCTTCTTCTTCCTTTTTTTTTAACCAGTATTTATTTCATTTCCAAAATAGCTCATCTTCCTTTTCTTCATTAAGACCCGCTCTTGTTTCAAGGATACAATAATCTCTCTAAATACATCGTATGACAATCATTTTATGTCTTAAAGTCGTCAACCATCTGTTCTACTTGTTCTGTTTCCTCAGGTGTTATTAGGGGTGTGTGTGTGTGTGTGTGTGTGTGTGTGTGTGTGTGTATAGGCTGATGCTTTCTCTTATGGTGTTAGTTTTCCTCAAATGTTTGTGAGTCTTGATTATATTCATGTTGGACTTCGATTTTCCCTCTTAACCTGTATGTGAATGCTATAACAATGAACTTAGCTTGCCACTAGTAACTTAGTGTTGCAGGATATGCTATTAAGATGTGACAGGAGCTAGTCTTCTGGGATAGAGGTTCCCTGAGTATCACTAGACATTTGCACCTGTAACCTGTATTTCTGGCCCAAGTGCCAACCCCAAAATGCCCCCACTTAATGGTGATTTGTCTCCTTGTGTGCTTAATTATTTTATTAAATACTAAAAAACTTATCTGAGTGAATTCTTTGAGATCTACAATGAAATTGCCTTCCTGTGAAGAGAATATGAATTTGCTTTTGCCAAGTGCCTGGGGCACTATAGTACAAGACCATCTTAGATCTAGTACTAGACTTAGAGTACCTGGGATAACCAAGTCTGAAAATCTCCAGGAGGGCTGGACACCACAACTTCACAGAAATGTACTTTTTCATTTTTCCTTTTCTCCCTGCTTTTCTAAGTGTCAAGACTCTGCAAATCCCTGGACTTTGGAAGAGGTGTATTTATTTCTAGTTTGTCCTTGTCCTAAGAGTATAGCACCTTAAGGATTTAGGTTAATGTTGACAAGGTTTCCTATCAGACGCCTCACCTCGGACAGGTCTTGAGGACTAGATTCCATCCTCCTTGCTTTGTGAGGCCACTAAAACCAAAGCCCAAGTTTATCTGGCTCAGAGCAAAAGAAGTTTTGGTGTTCAGGTATAGGGCTGGGACCAGGGTAAGGCAAGTCCTGGCCCTGCTCAGGTATTCTGTATTTACTTCTTTCATTCCAGCAATTTCTTATATATTTAAAAAAAATCTAGTAGTCCTTTACTAACTTCTCAACTCATTTGTATGCTTCTGTGTCATATTTTTCAGCGGGTTGCTGACCCCATAGACGGCAGCCCATCAGGCTCCCCTGTCCCTGGAATTCTCCAGGCAAGAACAGTGGAGTGGGTTGCCATTTCCTTCTCCAATGCATGAAAGTGAAAAGTGAAAGTGAAGTCGCTCAGTCGTGTCCGACCCTCAGCGACCCCATGGACTGCAGCCTTCCAGGCTCCTCCATCCATGGGATTTTCCAGGCAAGAGTACTGGAGTGGGGTGCCATTTCAGCGGGTGGGTTAGTCCAAATAACACCTCACTTAGGCTTTTGTTCCAGCAATCAACCTGTTGCCTTTTCCTTTGTATCCGGTGGGAGTGCCCTGTAGTGATGAGGGGAGGAGAGGTCAGAACTGCTAGGCTGCTTCTAATGTTTTCAACCAACAATCCTTTCTTTTTGCCCTGAGGCTCCTCTCCTTTTTCCTAAATCCATGTGTACATTTTTTTTTATAGCCATATTCTCTTTTTACATTTTTTTTGGCAAAAGTTTCTTCTTTCAATCAATTTCTATTTCTTGTCCTTTAGGTATTCCTAATTTCATTTTCAACACAGACATTAGTTTCTCAGGACTGATGATCTGTTTTCTTTAAAAAAAAAAAAAAACAACTCCTCAGTGAGGGAAGCTGCAGGGTATATATTATTTTTTCCAATCTGGGAATATTCTCCTCAGTCCCCAGTAACGTTGGCTCCAAGCTTGTAGGGTAGACTTAAAGAAGTCTTAAAAGAAACCAGTTTTCCCTGCCTACCATATCTCTTTGGTGATAAACTACATAAATAAAATTAGATGGTTATAGCTAAAAAAACACAGTAGTAATATTACAGAATCAGCAAAAAACTGGGTTGAAGTTTATGTAATCATCATTTTGCCAAAACAACTGGTTCAAAAGTAAGTAATGCAAATCAATCACCTAGCTGTTTGTTCTATACAGAAGCAAACATATATACACATTTTAAAATATTTGGATGATTGATTGAATTTTTATTTTTCATCTGATTGTTTGGTAGTATGTAGAAATAGCTCATGACAAGTAAATATGATAATGAGGCAAATACTCTGAACAGTCTACTTTGGAGAATACATAGAATAACAAACAGATGATAGGAAGTAAAAAACCAAAAAGCGAAACTTGATTCTCATTGGAGGATTTGGGTTTTCTAGATTTTAGAGTTTAGAAAATGTGTAAATCTAGAATAATAAAAATATTTACATGACTTATTTCATAGGTTTTGGGAATGTATTTTGCAAAGTTTTAAAGTGTTACATGGATATTAGTTACGATCCTACTTTACAAGTGCTCATTGAGCATGTGCCAAGTTCTGCAATGAGTTATAAGAAATATTAAATGTGAGGAAAACACAATCCTTAGTTGACAGTTTAGTGAGAAGGGTAAAAACTAACTCAATTGTGAGACTGTGATGTATAAGAAAATAAAGGCACAATTTTCTATGAGGAAGGGCTTGGGAACGTTTTTTATTGGAAGAGTAGAACTTGAAATGGACCTTTAAAGATTAGTAGGATGTTTATGCTGTGGATTTATGGTGCTGAATTAATTTCATGACTCTGGAAGACAGTCCTATCACCTGTAAAAACATTGAATTAGATGATTCTTAGTGCATCCTGGGTGGCTTAGATGGTAAAGAATCTGCCTGCAATGAAGGAGACCTGGGTTTGATCCCTGGTTTGTGAAGATCTCTTGAAGAAGGGAATGGCTACCCATTCCAGTATTCTTGCCTGGAGAATTCCATGGCGGGCTACAGTACATGGGGTTGCAAAGAGTAGGACACAACCGAGTACCTTACACTTTCTTTTTTTCAGTGCATTATTAACCATATGATCAAGAATTTGAGGTTTTGCACCTGAGAACCCAGGATGGTGGGAGAGATGTCGATGCCATTAAGAAGACAAGAAACATAAGAGAGAAACTAACTTGGAGAAAAAATGGTCAATTTAAGATGTTTGCAGATTATACCCTATTCATGACAATCATGCAGCTGATATGCAGGTCAAGAGATCTGGAGGAAGGTCTAGGGTGTAAATGAAGCCCTGGGGGACTTCCCTGGTGGTCCAGTGGCTAAGACTCCGTGCTCCCAATGAAGGGGGCCCTAGTTTGATCTCTAGCTAGGGAACTAGATCCCAAATGCTGAAAGTAAGAGTTCATATGTTGCAACTAAAGTCCCTGCATGCCACAACTAAAGATCTTGCATGTCGCAACGAAGATCCCACGTGCTGCAACTAAGAACTAGCACAGCCAGGTAGATAGATAAATTATAAAATAAATATAAAAGTCACAATTATTAAAAAAAAATTGAAGCTTGGGGCTTGGGAAAGAGCATCAGAAGCACAGAATATGAAGACTAAGAAAGCTATGCAATGAACTTTGGGCTTAGCATTTAAAGGGAGGGTTGAGGAAGACAAACCAGTGAAAGTGTCTAAGATCATACAGAGGTAGAAAGGAAAAGAATACAGTGAACAGTGTCAAATGCTGCAGAGAGTTTAAGTAGTTAGAACAGTAAGAGCCCCCCTGGATTGGTAATCAATGGCTATTGGTGTTCTAGATGGGAAGTAGATCTTAGAATCAGTTAAGAACAGGTAGACAGCTATTGGGCTTCCCAGGTTGTGCCAGTGGTAAAGAACCTGCGTGCCAGTGCAGGAGACAGAAGAGATGTGGGTTCAATCCCTGGGTGGAGAAGATCCCCTGGAGGAGGACATGGCAATCTACTCCAGTATTCTTGCCTGGAAAACCCCATGGACAGAGGAGCCTGGCAGGCTACAGTCCATAGGGTTGCAACGAGTCAGACACGACTGAAGTGACTTAACATGCATGCACAGACAGTTATCACTGGCAGAGAGGATTCTTCGTGTAGGAGAGACATGATTCTTTGCATGGAGAAAATGGAGTAGAATTGGGAAGAGTGATTTCTGATATGACAAAAGGACATGGCAGAAATTAGTTCCTTGAAGCAGACAGAGTAACCAGAAATAAAGCTGATGCCAGGGCATTCATGGGAGCAGCTGGGGGAGAGGTCTATTCTGCCCTAGATCCTCAGGTTGCGGGCTGCCTTCTCCCCACAGAGTGCTGTCCTACTAAATGGTTCCAATGAGGAATAGTAACTTGTTAATATAGAAACATTTCAGATGACTCTAGGATATGAATACAAAGAAAAGGCTTACATATTTCAGGACAATTCACAAGAGGAATGAACTTCCTCACTGATCTCTAACATAACATAGAAACCAAAGCTCTCTCTAGTAGTCAGTGGTTACCCCATGACACACCTGCTCATTCCTGCTTCTCTGCAAGGAAAGATGCTCCAGATACTGGCAATTTATTCTCTCCCTATTTAGAGGCATAATGTAAGGGACTGAAAGGAAACAAAGGTAATTTAAAACTCCTGGATTTCACAAGTTATTCAAAATATAATAGAGCTGGTAATAAAAAGTACGTTTCTGAAGCAGTAAGACATCGCCTGCTTCTACTGCTTAGACCCAGCATCCTCTACAACATGTCCAGGACTTGGCCTTTACGTGGCTCCTCTCTGGATTCCCCAGGAATGTAGATGTGATTGCTAGGCAATTGCTTTCTGACCTCTGATTAGAGTGAGATGTATGAGCTTCTTGCCTTTTTCAACTGGGAAAGACAGTTACTGGGTGGGAGAGTAACAGTGGAGAGAGTTGCTGCGAACTTTCTATTTTAGCATGTATTTTACTTTACTTTATTTTTTCAAATTGTAGAAGCTTATGATAGTGAGAAATTACTATCAGAAAGTGAGATAGGATAGAGAAACCTTGGATCCTGAGTGATCTAGAGCCAGAACTTGTGGCAATGTCTTCTTTCTGCCTCAGTTATATACCTTATGTGTACATGCGTGCTAAGTCGCTTCAGTAGTGTCCAACGCTTTGCAACCCTATGGACTGTAGTCCACCAGGCTTCTCTGTCCATAGGATTCTCCAGGCAAGAATACTGGAGTGGCTTGCCATGCCCTCCTCCTCCAGGGGATTTTCTCAACCCAGGCCTACTGTGGTTCCTGCATTGCAGGTGAATTCTTTACCACTGAGCCACTGGAGAAGCCCCTATGTACCTTATATTACCTCTTAAACCAGCAGCTGAACAGGTAGGGTGGATAGAGAGAAAACAGATCATTAGTTTTATTTCCATTTCCTAAGGCTCACTTTGGGATAGACTGTTCAGTCTTTCCATGAGCATCAACTACTTCATTTTGAGCATTTACTAAAAGGGAAACCTAAGATCAGTAATTATTTTAGAATGCTCCTGAGGTGAATGCAGAGTCAGGGAAAAATTGCAGTTATGGCATCATCCCTGTCTCAATAATTTCACATGAGTGAAGTCAAAGTAAAATGAATATAAGTGAAAAAAGCATAAGAAGGCAATATGCAAGCTCGAAAGGTATCAGTTCAGTTCAGTTCAGTCGCTCAGTCATGTCCGACTCTTTGCGACCCCGTGAATCGCAGCACGCCAGGCCTCCCTGTCCATCACCCACTCCTGGAGTTCACCCAAACCCATGTCCATCGAGTCGGTGATGCCATCCAGCCATCTCATCCTCTGCCGTCCCCTTTTTCTCCTGCCCCCAATCCCTCCCAGCATCAGAGTCTTTTCCAATGAGTCAACTCTTTGCATGAGGTGGCCAAAGTATTGGAGTTTCAGCTTTTGCATCAGTCCTTCCAAAGAACACCCAAGGCTGATCTCCTTTAGAATGGACTGGTTGGATCTCCTTGCAGTCCATGGGACTCTAAAGAGTCTTCTCCAACACCACAGTTCAAAAGCATCAATTCTTCAGCACTCAGCCTTCTTCACAGTCCAACTCTCACATCCATACATGACCACTGGAAAAACCATAGCCTTGACTAGAATGTTAATGTAAAAGGTGAGACCTGTTTTGCCTTGAAAACTAGGGGTAGAGAGTTAGGAAGAAAGAATAGAGTGGGGTTAAGGACTGATTTTACATATAGACCTTTAGGTGTTTTAGCACTTGCTTGGAAAGCAACTGTTTTCTCCCCTATGATACCTCAGTTGGTAAAGAATCTGCCTGCAGTGCAGGAGACCCTAGTTCGATTCCTGGGTTAGGAAGATCCATTGGAGAAGGGATAGATGACCCACTCCGATATTCTTGGGCTTCCCTGTTGGCTCAGATGGTAAAGAATCCACTTGCAATGTGAGAGACCCTGGGTTCAATCCCTGGGTTGGGAAGATCCCCTGGAGAAGGAAACGGCTCCCCACTCTGGTATTCTAGCCTGGAGAATTCCATGGACTGTATAGTCCATGGGGTTGCAAAGAGTTGGACATGACTGAGTGATTTCCACTTCACTTCTCCCTTACGAACTTCTTCCCTGGGTCTTTATATACCTGCAACCGATAAATGATCTGTTGAAAACTCCTCTGATCCTGTGAAGTGTGATAATCCCAGAAGAGCTCTGTACTCATCATGGCTGCCTCTACTCGCTCTCCTCCTGTTCTCTCCTATCAATTGAAATCAAGTTTTTTCTCTGCTTCTCTGATAAAAGTGTCTTGGAAATGTAAAGATTCTCCAGCTATTAAATCCAGTGTTCACTCGCTGGCCTTTATTTCCCTTCCCTACTCTCTCTGGCATTTGGCACTATTGGTTATTCTCATCTTCCGGGCACGCTCTCACTCTGGACTCTTATGACTGTCTTTAGTTTTGTTTTCCATCTACAGTACTCCTTGGTCCCCACTGCTGTCGCTATAGTTGAAGTCCTCGTCATTTCTTGTTTGGGTCATTTAATAGTCTGCTACTGGTTACATTCATCGGGTCACAAAGAGTCGGACATGACTGAGCGACTGAACTGAACTGAACTGGTTACATGGTCACCAGAGTTACACAGCCGACCCACCTCCCTCTCAACTGCTAAAGTCATTTTTTTAAAAGCATAATTCTATTCACGTTCTTCAATGAGTAAACTCTTAAATGACTCCTTATTGCTCACAAGATCAAACCCAAGCTTCAAAGCCTATCACACAGTCTTTGCCTACTTCTCCAGCCTCAAAACTTTGTGTTCCATAGTTATTTATAGACTATGCTCTTTTATTCCTCTATGTCTTTATTTCCTTTATGTAGTCTAAAATGTTTTCCTCTTTTGCCTTCTTAGTGAACACTCACTAATCTTTCAAGATTCAGTTTATGCCATTTCGTTTATGAAGCCCTCTGACTGCTCCACAAACTTGTAGAATTGGGCATTCCCTGACTTGTGCCCTATATATAGTACCTTATAAATGCTATTATTTAAATACCTATGTGCTTAGTCGCTTTGTCATGCCTGACTGTGACCCCATGGACTGTAGCCCACCAGGCTCCTCTATCTATGGGATTTTCCTGGCAAGAATGCTGGAGTGGGTTGCCATTTCCTCCTTCAGGGTACCTTCCTGATCAGGGATTGGCCAAGGTCTCCTGCACTGTAGGTGGATTCTTTACTGCTTAGCTACCAAGAAGCCAAATACCTGCAACATTTTATAATTTATTCACTTATAACTTGTTTTCTTCTTCTTAACTGCTCAAGGATAAGGACTGTGTCTTAGATATTCTTCACATATCCCTGGCATATAATTTTTATTATATTCTTCCCATACCCCTGACATATAACTTTTATTAAATACTTTTCTCCCTGAAAGTCAATGGCTTTTAGTATATTCACAGATATGTACAACCATCGTTATAGTTTTAGAACATTTTCATTACTCCATCAGTAATCTTGTGTCCTTTAATTATAATCTCCCCAGGTATCCTACACCTCCCAGCCCTAGGTAATCAGTAAACTATTTTCTGTCTCCATGGATGTACCTAATCTGGACATTTCATTTATGGAAATCACACAATATGTGGCCTTTTGTGGCTTAGTACAATATTTTAATGATTATCCATATTGTACTTTATTGCTGAATAATACTCCATTGTATAGATATATCAAAGTTTTTTATTCATTCATTGGTTGATGAAGATCAGTTTTTCCCCACTTGTTGGCTACTATGAATAATGCTGCCATTTGTGTGCAAGTTTTTGCATGGAAATAAGTTTTTAGTTTCCTTGTAGATGTACTTAGGAGTTTAATTTTTGGATCCTATGGTAATTCTATGTTTAATCCTTTGAGGAACTCCAAGGCTGTTTTCCAAAGCACTGAAGTCAAATGGGCCTTAGAAAGCATCACTATGAACAAAGATAGTGGAGGTGATGGCATTCCAGTTGAGCTATTTCAAATCCTGAAAGATGATGCTGTGAAAGTGCTGCACTCAATATGCCAGCAAATCTGGAAAACTCAGCAGTGGCCACAGGACTGGAAAAGGTCAGTTTTCATTCCAATCCCAAAGAAAGGCAATGCCAAAGAATGCTCAAACTACCACACAATTGCACTCATCTCACACACTAGTAAAGTAATGCTCAAAATTCTCCAAGCCAGGCTTCAGCAATTTGTGAACCGTGACTTCCAGATGTTCAAGCTGGTTTTAGAAAAGGCAGAGGAACCAGAGATCAATTTGCCAACATCCGCTGGACCATAGAAAAAGCAAGAGTTCCAGAAAAACATCTATTTCTGCTTTATTGACTATGCCAAAGCCTTTGACTGTGTGGATCACAAGAAACTGTGGAAAATTCTGAAAGAGATGGGAATACCAGACCACCTGACCTGCCTCTTGAGAAATTTGTATTCAGGTCAGGAAGCAACAGTTAGAACTGGACATGGGACAACAGACTGGTTCCAAATAGGAAAAGGAGTACATCAAGGCTGTATATTGTCACCCTGTTTATTTAACCTATATGCAGAGTACATCATGAGAAATGCTGGGCTGGAAGAAGCACAAGCTGGAATCAAGATTGCCAGGAGAAATATCAATAACCTCAGATATGCAGATGACACCACCCTTATGGCAGAAAGTGAAGAGGAACTCAAAAGCCTCTTGATGAAAGTGAAAGAGGAGAGTGAAAAAGTTGGCTTAAAGCTCAACATTCAGAAAACGAAGATCATGGCATCCGGTTCCATCCCTTCATGGGAAATAGATGGGGAAAAAGTAGAAACAGTGTCAGACTTTATTTTTTTGGGCTCCAAAATCACTGCAGATGGTGACTGCAGCCGTGAAATTAAGATGCTTACTCCTTGGAAGGAAAGTTATGACCAACCTAGATAGCATATTGAAAAGCAGAGACATTACTTTGCCAACAAAGGTCCATCTAGTCAAGGCTATGGTTTTTCCAGTGGTCATGTATGGATGTGAGAGTTGGACTATAAAAATAGCTGAGCGCCAAAGAATTGATGGTTTTGAACTGGGTGTTGGAGAAGCCTCTTGAGAGTCCCTTGGACTGCAAGGAGATGCAACCAGTCCATTCTGAAGGAGATCAGCCCTGGGATTTCTTTAGAAGGAATGATGCTAAAATTGAAACTCCAGTACTTTGGCCACCTCATGTGAAGAGTTGACTCATTGGAAAAGACTCTGATGCTGGGAGGGATTGGGGGCAGGAGGAGAAGGGGACGACAGAGGATGAGATGGCTGGATGGCATCACTGACTTGATGGACGTGAGTCTGAGTGAACTCTGGGAGTTGGTGATGGACAGGGAGGCCTGGCGTGCTGCGATTCATGGGGTCACAAAGAGTTGGACACGACTGAGTGACTGAAGTGAGCTGAACTGAACTGTACCAATTTAAAAAATTGAGGTGAAATTCAAAACATACAAGTAACCATTTTAAAGTACACAATTAATTAAGTGTATTCACAACCATCATGTATTTTTAGTTTCAAAACTTTTTCATTAGCCCAGAAATACACTCTATATTCATTAAATAACTTCCCACTGTCTCTCTGTGCAACCACTGGCAACCACTAATCTTCTTTCTATTTCTGTGGATTTGCCTATTCTGGATATTTCACTTACATTTCATATAATAAAAATCAAATAACATGTGACCTTTTGTATCTGGCTTCTTTCACTTATTATAACATTTTTGTGGTTCATCCAACTTGTAGTACATTCCAGTACTTCATCCTTTTCATAGTGGAATGATATTCCACAGTATGTATACACAACAATTTGTTTACCTACTCATCCATTATTGAGGTCGTTTCCATCTTTCAACTATAAAAAGTCATGCTTTTATAAGCATTTGTATACAAACTTCCAGTGTGGACATATGCTTTCACCTCTCTTGGGAATATTCCTAGTAGTAGAATTGATGGGTCATTGGAATTGATGAGTCATATGGTAATTCTTTCCAAATGTGGTGCTGGAGAAGACTCTTGAGAGTCCCTTGGACTGCAAGGAGATCATACCAGTCAATTCTAAAGGAAATTAACTCTCAATATTCATTGGAAGGACTGATGCTGAAGCTCCAATATTTTGGCCACCTGATGAGAAGAGCCAACTCATTGGAAAAAACCCTGATGCTGGGAAAGAATGAAGGCAACGAGAGGAGGGGGCAGCAGAGGATGAGATGGTTAGACAGCAGCACAGGCTCAATGGACATGAATTTGAGCCAACTCTGGGAGATAGTGAAGGACAGAGGAACCTGGCATGCTGCAGTCTAAGGAGTCACAAAGAGTTGTACACAACTTCAGTTACTACTGAACAACAACAACAAATGACAATTCTAAATTTAACTTTGTGAGGAACTGCCAAACTGTCTCCCACAGCGGCTGTACCATTTTATACTTCCACTAGCAATGTGTGAGCGTTCCTATTTCTCCACATCATTTCCAAATCTTGTTATTTTCCTTTTTTAAAAAATTATAGCCATCCTAAACGAAGCTCAGCTGGGGAAGACAGGATGCTGAGCTTGTAGAAAGGTGCGTTATCAGCTGGTGAGAATGACTCCATGTTCTGGCCCCTTTGGAAAACACCAGCGTACAAGCTTGCCTGCTTCTTGCCTCTGGTTTCTGCCTCTCTCATCTTCACTTCCACCTCCTCAACCTTTTCTCTCCTTTATTGGCTTCTCCTGAGGGTGACCAACCTTCTAGATTTATCCAGGACTATCACATGATTGCATACAATGTAATATTTCATTGTGGTTTTGATTTGCATTTTCTTAGTAAGCAATTATGTTGAATATCTCTTTATGTACTTGATGGTCATTTGCATATCTTTTGGAAGAATATCCTTAGCTCATTTAAAAATGGGGTTAAAAAAACTGGGTTGTGTGTTATTTTGTTGATGAGTTGTCAAGATTTTTTCATACATTCTGAATACTAAACCTTTACTGAATATGATTTGCAACATTTTCTCCTATTCTGTGGGTTGTCTTTTTAGTTTCTTGATGATGTCTTTTGAAACATAAAAGTGTTTAATTTTGGTGATGTCCAGTTTATGGTTTTCTTCTTTTTGTTTGTGCTTTTGGTGGCATATCTAAGAAATCATTGCCTAATCTAGGGCCAAAAAGATTTATGTCTATAATTTCTTCTAGGAGTTTTAAAGCTTAAGCTATTATATTCAGGTCTTTGACCCATTTTGAATTATTTTTCATATAGAGTGTGAGGTAGATGTCTGACTGGGGTGAGATAGGTGGGTCTCCAGCTGTCCTCACCATATGTTGAAGAAATTATTCTTCCCCTTCCCCGTTAACTCAATATTTTGGCATCCTTGCCAAAAATTGATTGATGATAAATGTGAGGATTTATTTATGAATTTTTAAAGATATTTTATTGATCTATATAATCTCTCTTCATACCAGTACCACACTGTGTTGATTACTGCAGCTTTGCAGTCAGTGTTGAAATTAAGAAGTATGTGTCCTCTTCTTTTTTTAAAGAAGAACATTCATTTCTATACTAATTTTCAGATTTCGTTAATTTTTACAAAGAAATTAGCTGGGATTTTGATAGGGGTTATATTGAATCTATAGATCAATTTGGAGAGTATTGGCATCTTAACAATATTAAGTTTTCCAATCCATGAACGTGGGAAGTGTTTTCATTTATTGAGATTTTCTTTTTTTTTTTTTAATTTTATTTTATTTTTAAACTTTACAATACTGTATTGGTTCTGCCATATATTGAAATGAATCCGCCACAGGCATACACGTTTTCTTTAATTTCTTTCAACAACTTTTTCAGTTTCAGAGGATGAACTTTGTACTTCTTTCGTTAAATTTATTTCTAAGTACCTTACCCATTTTGATGCTATTATGAATGGAACCAATTTCATTTTGATATGTTTACTGTGATGGTATAGAAATAGAATAAATTTTTGTCTATTAATCTTTTATCCTGCAACCCTGCCAAACTCATTTATCAGTTCTAATATTTTTTAAATTGAAAACCTTAGGATTTTCTGTGTATAAGATCCTGTCTTTGGTAAATACAGAGAGGTTTACTTCTCCTTTCCCAATCTTTATTTCTTTCTCTTATTTAATTGCCTTGGCTAAAACCTCCAGTACAATATTGAATAGGAATTGCAGGAGTGGACATCTTTGTCTTGTTCCACAACTTAGGGGACCACTGGGAGAAAGCATTCAGTGTTTCACCATTAAATATATTAGGTGCCAGTTTTTTGAGGATGATAGGTGTTTCGATTTCTTCTTTATTGAGTGTTTTTATACAAAAGGAAAGTTGATCTTTGTTAAGCGCTCTTTTTGCATCAATTAAGATGACCAGGTAGTCTTTGTCATTTGTTCTATTGTTGTGGTGTGTTACAGCAATTAACTTTCAGATGTTATACAAACCTTGTACTCCTAGGTTAAACGGAAATAAGTATTTCTTAAATTGAATTCATGATGAGCAAATTATGTAAGGACTGGGTAAAAATTAACTCAATAAATGACCAGAGAAACAAGACTGGAAAATAATATCCATTTTAAGATAGTAACTAGTTAGGAATTATGGAAACTTTGAAAGTAGAATTGTTATTGTAGAAAAATTGTAAGAGACTATAAGAATATCAATTAAAGCACTTTAAAACTCTTTGAGTCCTTTGAGTCTATAATTCTCATTTAAAGTTCTAGAACTAGATCTTCATGATATTCTAGATTTAACAAAACTCAACAACCTGTGTCAAATATCCTTACTCTATAAAAATTACTATAATGCTTTTCTTATAGATTTGCTCAATGTCTGCCCCTCTTCTCTCTCTTTTAATCTCTTTCTCTCTCTCTCTTTCACACACACACACACATACATATACACATATCCTTCCCAGGTACTGTCTTAAATGAGAGTATCATTGCTATCTATCCTTATTGCATATTTTAAAGTACTTATCTAAAAATTGTGTTACTTAGAAATATTGTGAAGTTATTTACAATTTTCTAATCAGATTCCACTCTTAGTGCTAAGACCCTCATAGAGAACCATAAGGACAGAAAAACTTACTTTTAATTGTGACCCCAAGAATTATCAATATCTCTATTAGCAGGAACAAGGGCTTCATCTTCTTCTAAGTAGCTCCTTCTTACTGTAACACAGGCAGAACTAGGTGGCCAGCCCACAAGCTTCCTCTTTTCAGGCCTGTAGGGGTCAGGACTTGGTTGCTAAGCAACAATTTCCTTACTCTTGGGCCAATGAGCTGCCAGGAATTTCCTTTCAACCTGGAATGATGGCAGCTGATGGACAGAGCAGGCTGTGGGTAAGGAACCATATCTAGTTTGCTACTTCTCTGGTGAGAGATAAGTGGTAGGCTTGAAATAGGTAGGAGTTGCTCTCTCAACTCTTTTCAGAGTTGCTGGAAGTTTTTGTTTTTATGTTACCTCCAGAGGTGCAAGCTGCGATTATGGGAAAGCACAACTAAGCACATGAACTAACCTGACATCATCCTTTAATCTAACATCCCAAGGGTACAGTGGACAAGAAACATAGGGACAACTATGTTGTCCCCATCTTGGTGAAAATGTTTCTTCTCTGTTGAAGTAAGGAACTGCTGACATTTCACTGGGACCAAGTCAAATTTCAATCAATTACATTTTAAAAAGAGTGTTTCATTAGACATTTTTATAGAAGGTGTTTTAAAATGCCTTATTTACTATCTTAAAATATATGGGCATTTCACAAATGAATACCCTCAAGCCTAGGACCAGATATTAAAATGAGCATTTAGGTCGTGAAAGTCACTCAGTTGTGTCCGGCTGTTTGTGACTCCAGGGACTATACAATCCATGGAAATCTCCAGTCCAGAAAACTGGAGCTGGTAGCCTTTCCCTTTTTCAGGGGATCTTCCCAATCCAGGGATCAAACCCAGGTCTCCACACTGCAGGCAGATTCTTTACCAGCTGAGCTACAAAGGAAGTCCAAGAATTTTGGAGTATTCTTCTCCAGTGGATCTTCCTGACCCAGGAATTGAACCAGTGTCTCCCGCATCGCAGGTGGATTCTTTTACCAACTGAGCTATCAGGGAAGCCTGAGTATTTAGGTAAAAGTATAGCAATATTAACATTATCCAAAGAAAGGAGCCAGTAGAGGAATCATACCTAAAATATACCCAACTTTTACAGTGTGTTCAGATAATTACTTCAGAAACAGATGTATTTATTGCCTTGAATTTTCAGGTTTACTTTACTCCCTTTATTGTCACTGCTGTTGTGACAAATACTACAAAAACCCCAGAAATTTATTCTTTTACAGTTCTGGAGCTCAGGAGTCCAAAAGGATTCTTACAGGACCAAAATTAAGAGCAGAGCTAGGGACTTCCCTGGTGGTCCAGTGGATAAGATATCCAGCTCCCAATGCAGGGGACCTGGGTTTGATCCCTGATCAGGGAAGTAGATCCCACATGTTGCAAAGAAGACCCGGTGTGGCCAAATAAATTAAAAAAAAAAAGTGTTTAAGAAAAAGAGAGAGCAGAGCTAGTTTGTTCAGGGGAGAATCCATTCTTTGTCTGGAATTATCCAGGTTTTAGTGGCTGCCCACATTTCTCAGTTGGTGGCTATACCACTCCAATCTCTGTACAACCATTACTTTGCTTTCTCCTCTTCTGTGGTTTAATCTTCCTCTGTATCCCTCTTAGGACACTTGCAATTTCATTTAGGGACCACCAAAATACAGGATAATCTCCTCATCTCAAGATCCTTAGTCATATCTGCAAAGTTCCTTCTGCTACATAAAATTACATTCATAGGTTCTAGAGATTAGGTCCTAGAAATCTTTGGGATCATTATTTAGTCTACCAGAGTCCCTAATATCTTTTCCTTTTACTGCTGCTGCTGCTGCTAAGTCGCTTCAGTTATGTCCGACTCTGTGCGACCCCATAGACGGCAGCCCATCAGGCTCCCCCATCCCTGGGATTCTCAAGGCAAGAACACTGGAGTGGGTTGCCATTTCCTTCTCCAATGCTTGAAAGTGAAGAGTGAAAGTCTTAGCGACCCCATGGACTGCAGCCTACCAGGCTCCTCTGTCCATGGGATTTTCCAGGCAAGAGTACTGGAGTGGGGTTTTCCTTTCACTAAGGGACTTCAAAATATAACTGTCGCAACATCTGTGCTTTAAAAAAAAATCTCTAAAATTTATTTAGACTCTTAATGTCATCCATTAAATGTTCTTTATACAATCTTTTTAGCAGTCCCCATTTGGATCCAGAATTATCAGCATCTTTCTGCAGATGATTTTGCTTCTTATTTTCACTCAAACCATGGCCATTTGACCTATCTTCCCTCGATTTCCTTCCTTCTATGTCCAAACTTCTCTCACTTTTGATTCTATCCACATTTACTTTCTCTGGTACTTCAATCTATTTAGCATTTGTTCTTCTTTTTGTCCTTTTGTCTCTCTCTTTTTCTTTTTGCTTCAATCTTTTTGTATCAATTTTCTTCTTAGTTTAAAATCTCTTCATCTCTCCTAGAAAAATTTTCTTTTGACTCTAGTATCCTTACTACTGCTATTAATATCTTCTCTATTTATCTTTTAGCCTCTAAACATCTCAAAAGAATACTCTATAATCACTGCTCCTGTCTTGCTGCCTCTCACTTATTCTTCAACTATTTGCTTTCATTTTCACTAATTTACATAGACGATAAACCCAATTATCTTTTCTCAGTTCTTATCCTACTTAATCTCTGTGAGAAATCTGACATTTCTGATCATTAACCTCTTCTTGAAAATACAGTATTGGTTTTTCTGAAAATGGAATTGCAAGTAATATTCTACACTGTTGAATAAACTTCTCATTCTTCTTCCACTGCGTCCTCGCTCATTCATTCACGTGTTGAAAATCTGCCATATGCTAAAGATGAATGGTGACACTCTTTGAGGTGTTCACAATAATTTTATTTGTTAGCTCCTCTCTTGGTCTTCACATTAAAATTAGGGTCTCCCATTTTGGTCTCATGTACTCTTCCTTAATTTTGCTAACATTTCTTTACAGATGCTTCTTTACAGTTCATTCATTCAGTAAACCTTTATTATGTGCCAGGTGTTGGGCATTTTCTGTGAATGGTGAGCAACAAGATATATTTCCTGTCCTCAGAGAGTTTGTTAAGTCTAGAGTAAAAGATAAGTATTAATAAAATAATCTCAAAAAACCTGTGAAAAGTGTCTTACAGGAAAATGAATGAGTACTGATGACATATAAGGGGAAACTGTGTGAAGAGGTCAGGTGGGGGTCAGAATCACCAAAGGCTTTGCCAGGGAGAGAATTTTGCCAGCTATACTCTGAAGAACAAGAATGGGTTGGCTAAACATGACATGTCCTAGGTATAGTGATAAACATGTGAAAAGGCCATGTGGTGAGAATAAGATTTGTTCAAGGAGCTGAAAAGCTCTCAGGGCTGCTACAGTTGGAATCAGAGATGGGTGGCAGGGTGAAGCATGGCATAAGATAAAGCAGGATTGGCAGTGAGGGTCACTCCTAAATGATTCAGTTTTAATAATGATGGTTTTAGTCAGCTTGGGTGGCCAAGACAAAATACTGAGTGGCTTGAACAACAGAAATCAATTTTCTAACAGTTCTAGAAGCTGGAAGTCTATGATCAGGGTACAGCGTCATCTGCTTCTTGTGAAGGCTCTCTTTCTGGCTTGCAGATAGCTGCCTCCTCACTTTGTCTTTACATGATGGGGGACAGTGGAGTCAGGATGGTGGAGTTAGGGGGAAGGGGGAAGAGAGAGAGAGAGAGAGAGAGCGTGTGAATTCTTCCTCTTTTTTTAAGGTCACAGTCCTACTGGATTAGAGCTCCACCTTTATGACCTCATTTAACCCTAATGACTTCCAAAAGACCCTATATCCAGATATAACCATATCGTGGGCTACAGTTTCAACATATGAATTTTGGGGGAAACTCAATTCAATCTATAATTAAGACCATCAGAAAGTCACTTAATGAGCTACAGCAGTGAAATGACTTGATCACATTAGATAACTCTAGATGCAGGGCATCGAACAGACAGAAGAGAGGCAAAAGTCGACAGGGGGACAGACAGTAAGGAAGCCTTTTATTCAGACTGAGCTTACTGCAGTGCTATTGGAAGGGTGAGTAATTCAAGAACAGTAGTACAGGAAATAAAACTGAGAAGTATAGCTATTCATTTGAAATGAGAGAAAAGTTTAAAGAGGTACCAGGGATGGTGTTTAGGTTTCTATATTGCTCAACTGAAATGGGTGAAGAAGCCATTCAAAAATATGAAGATGCTGCTGCTACTGCTGCTAAGTCATTTCAGTTGTGTCCGACTCTGTGCGACCCCATAGACAGCAGCCCACCAGGCTCTTCCATCCATGGGATTTTCTAGGCAAGAGTACTGGAGTGGGGTGCCATTGCCTTCTCTGGATGAAGATGCTAGAAGAGGTCTAAGAGTAGGGGAAAGATCAGTGTGGTACATGGTACATTTCAAATATTTCTGAGATATTAAATATTAATATTTAGTAAGCTCCAGGATTTGGTGATGGACAGGGAAGCCTGACGTGCTGCAGTCCATGAGGCAGCAAAGAGTCGGACACGACTGAGTGACTGAACTGAACTGAACACTTTTCAATGGTATTTTGTCAGAATAATTAAAACTAAATACTGAAACAAGGACCCTCTAACTACCAATGCCTTAACACAATACATAAGTTTCTTACTTACATCATAGCCTGATGTGGTACTCCTTCAAGCAGTGATACAAGCAGAGATACTCCTTCAAGCAGTGACTCAGGGATCTAAGTTCCTTCCTTCTTGAGGTACTGTTTCTGTGATTACTGTGGAAAAGAAAGAGAATATGAATGAGTGCACAGATGGTCTGATGGTTAGGCCTGGAAGTGGCATGGGTAACTTTTGTCCCATAACTGACCCAGGATGCAGTCATATGTACTAACTAAATTCAAGTGAAAGTGAAAGTCGCTCAGTCATGTCGACTCTTTGTGACCCCATGGACTATACAGTCCGTGGAATTCTCCAGGCCAGAATACTGGAGCAGGTAGCCTTTCCACTCTCTAGGGGATCTAATACAGGGATTGAACCCAGGTCTCCCACATTGCAGGCAGATTCTTTACCAGCTGAGCCACCAGGGAAGCCCAAGAATACTGGAGTAAGTAGCGTATCCCATCTGTAGGGGATCTTCCTGACCCAGGAATTGAACCGGGGTCTCCTGCATTGCAGATGGGTTCTTTACCAGCTGAGTTATCAGAGAAGCCAACCAACTTCAAGGGAGACTAGAAAATATGGTCTTGTTATGGACCAAGAAAGAAGACATTGTATTAGTGAGCATCTCTGCCACATTTACTATGTGCTAGTTACTTTGTGTTTTGACTCATTGAATCCTTACATCAGACTTATAAGGTAGATATTATATTTTCGTTTCCATATAACAGATCAACCCCCCTCCCCACAAAGTTTAGAGACCTTGAGTAACTTGCCAAGAGTCACATAGTCAATAAGGGTAAACCTAGAATTTGAATTCAGATGAACTGGCTCCACATGCCTTTTTACCAGTGTGTAACACTGCCTCTTAAAGTTAAGATCCAGTACATGGTAGAATGTATAGGTCTAAAGTTCAAGAAGAAAGTTTTCCTGGAAATAATAAATTTGGGAGTCATTGATGTAACTCAGGATTTCCTAACCTCAGCAGTATTGACATTCTTTGTTGTGCGGGACTATACTGTGCATCATAGGTTGCATAGCAGAAGCCTTGGTTTATACTCACTCAATGCCAGTAGCATTCTTCCCTCAGGTGTGACAACCAAAAATGCCTGCAGACATTGCTTGTGTCCCCAAGGGAGACAGAATTGCCCCTAGTTGAGAATTACAGTTATAAATGGAGCCATGAATATCAGGATGAAATTATTCAAAGTAAAAAGTGAAAAGAGATAAGAAGTTCTAGTTCTGAGTGTCAATGAACTCCAAAATGTAATGACTGAAAGAAAGATGGGGCAAAAAAGGAGACTGTAAAGGAACGAAGATATTAAGAAGAGGTGGCGAGAATACATAGAAGAACTATACACAAAAGATCTTCATTACCCAGATAACCACCATGGTGTGATCACTCACCTAGAGCCAGACATCTTGGAATACGAAGTCAAGTGGGCCTTAGGAAGCATCACTACGAACAAAGATAGTGGAGGTGATGGAATTCCACTTGAGCTATTTCAAATCCTAAAAGATGGTGCTACACTCAATATGCCAGCAAATTTGGAAAACTCAGCAGTGGCCACAGGACTAGAAAAGATCTCTTTTTATTCCAATCCCAAAGAAAGGCAATGCTAAAGACTGTTCAAACTACTGCACAATTGCACTCATCTCACATGCTACCAAAGTAATGCTCAAAATTCTCCAAGCTAGGCTTCAATAGTATGTGAACCATGAGCTTCCAGATGTTCAAGCTGGATTTAGAAAAGGCAGAGGAACCAGAGATCAAATTGACAACATCCTCTGGATCATCGGAAAAGCAAGAAAGTTCCAGAAAAACATCTATTTCTGCTTTATTGACTATGCCAAAGCCTTTGACTGTGTGGATCACAACAAACTATGGAAAATTCTTCAAGAGATGGGAATACCAGACCACCTGACCTGCCTCCTGAGGAATCTGTATTCAGGTCAGGAAGCAACAGTTAGAACTGGACATGGAACAACAGACTGGTTCCAAATAGGGAAAGGAGTATGTCAAGGTTGTATATTGTCACCTTGCTTATTTAACTTACATGCAGAGTACATTATGAGAAATGCTGGGCTGAATGAAGCACAAGCTGGAATCAAGATTGCTGAGAGAAATATCAATAACCTCAGATACGCAAATGACACCACTCTTATAGCAGAAAGTGAAGATGAACTAAAGAACCTCTTGATGAAAGTGAAAGAGGAGAGTGAAAAACTTGGCTTTGAACTCAACATTCAGAAAAGTAAGATCATGGCATCTGATCTCACCACTTCAAGGCAAATAGATGGGGAAACAATGGAAAGAGCGAGAGACTTTATTTTTTGGGGCTCCAAAATCACTGCAGATGTTGACTGCAGACATGAAATTAAAAGATGCTTGGTCCTTGGAAGAAAAGCTATGACCAACCTAGACAGCATACTAAAAAACAGAGGCATAACTTTGCCAACAAAGGTCCATGTAGTCAAAACTATGGTTTTCTGTTAGTCATGTATGGATGTGAGAATTGGACTATAAAGAAAGCTGAGCACCGAAAAATTGATGCTTTTGAACTGTGGTGTTGGAGAAGACTCTTGAGAGTCCCTTGGACTGCAAGGAGATCCAACGAGTCCATCCTAAAGGAGATCAGTCCTGAATATTCATTAGAAGGACTGATGTTGAAGCCGAAACTCCAATACTTTGGCCACCTGATGTGAAGAAACGAGTCATTTGAAAAGACCTGTTGCTAGGAAAGATTCAAGGCAGGAGGAGAAGGGGACAATAGAGGATGAGATGGTTGGATGGCATCACTGACTCTATGGACATGAGTTTGAGTAAACTCTGGGAGTTGGTGATGGACAGGGAAGCCTGGCATGCTGCAGTCCATGGGGTCACAAAGAGTCGGACATGACTGAGTGACTGAACTGAACTGAACTGAAAGGAATGACCAGACAGGAGGAAACTCAAATTTAAGTGAAAGTCTTGCTCAGTCATTTCTGACTCTTTGTGATCCCATAGACTATCCAGTCCATGGAATTCTCCAGGCCAGAATACTAGAATGGATAGCCTTTCCCTTCTGCAGGGGATCTTCCCAACCTAGGGATCTAACCAGGTCTCTCACATTGCAGGCGGATTCTTCACCCGCTGAGCCACAGAGAAGCCTAAGAATACTGGAGTAGGTAGCCTATCCCTTCTGCAGGTGATATTCCTGACCCAGGAATCGAACCGGGGTGTCCTCCATTGCAGGCAAATTCTTTACCAACTGGTCTATCAAAGGAAAAGAACACTATAAGGAGCAATAAGAGGTTAATAGTGTTAAATGCTGCTGAAAGATCTAATAAAAGATTGAACAGTGTTCACTAAATATAACATGAAAGTCATTGACTACCTTAGCAATAGCCATTTCTGTTGATTTATAGGATAGAACCCAGAACCCAGATTTGAGTGAACTGCAGAGCAGAAAGCGGATGTAAGAAAATGGACACATGATATTTTGAAAGGAAGAAGCTATAGCTTCTGTTAGTAGTAGTGGGTGTGGGATCACAGGAGGAATTTTTCTTTTCTTTCTTTCTTTTTTTTTTTTAACATGGTAAAGATCTGAGAAAGTTTAAAAGTTGATGGATGGTCCCAGTTCTATGAGTCAACATGGGATAAAGGATAATCAATAGTGTAGTATTCCTAAGAAAGCACAGATGGAATGCCTGGCTCTGGGTTGGGGTGGTAAAAGCTTCTCTGTTGTAACAGAAGAGATGGTGCCTATATAATGCACTTTCCTGTAAACACATAACATTGTGTATTTCTAACCAAGAATTCAATATTTTTCTCACAAAATTGAAACTGTTTCTGTATTGTTCACTTTATTATTAATCATATTGCTGTTTTCCTCAATTATACCATGAAACCTTATATTCTCTTTCTCATTCTCTTCCCCAAATCTATTTCATTACCAATTATTGATTCTGTCTTGGTAATGTGCCCTTTACTAGAGTTCACCTTTTATTTCCACTGCCAGTAAATGAGTATTTTTATTACTAGTTCAAATTTCACTTCCTTCTTGAAGCTTTCCTTATTTCTCTCAATTTTTTTAGTGTTTCACAGTGTTAAGAGAAAAACAGAAGCACTGTCACAATAAAAAAATTTACCTGTGTTATTAATCATTTTCATGAGTGTCCTGTTACTCAGAACATTTCATTCCTGACAATTCTAAGTGGGGCCTCCCCCTCTCTTCTCTTAAAAGAAACTGTGTTTCAAATAATTACTTGCTCTTACACATCTGCGGAGAAGGCGATGGCACCCCACTCCAGTACTCTTGCCTGGAAAATCCCATGGACGGAGGAGCCTGGTGGGCTGCAGTCCATGGGGTCGGGAAGAGTCGGACACGACTGAAGTGACTTAGCAGCAACACATCTGACTTACCTACAGCACATATGCCACAGCACTTCAATTATCAAATGCGGATTCACCACTTTCATCAAATCAGCCTTGTAGATGGTCTGATGTTTAGAAACACCATAAATTTGGGAAGGGGGTTACCAAATTTCCTCTAAATTCTAGGTCACCCTACTCTTATGGAGGACTTCAGTAGAACTGGGTTTTCAGAACACGTGCAGACTAGCATTGCCCAGATTCAAGAGAACGCTTTAGACCAGCAGCTTTACCTGAAGCAACTGGCGGAGAGAAAAGTAAGATGACGGACTTTGATTAACACCCACTTGAACTTGCTTTGATGCAAGTTCTTCAGTTTTCTATATAAAGTTTTGCCTGCTCACTCCTCCCCGGGTCTTAAAACTCTTGAGTAGTTCATTTTACCTCTGTTCCTTCCAGACTTCACCGAATCGAGTGAAATATGTAGTTTCTACTACAAGGTCGAGGAACTGATAGTGTATGGTTGGAATCATCACCTAATCCTTTCCCTTCTTTCGGTTATATTTGCCCACTACGAGGAATTCTTCAGTTTCTGTGGTAAAATCGGTCCAGACGGGGCGATGAGAGCGAGCGAGTGCTGACTGACATCCCTCCCACAGGTACACCTTTAGGCCCTGCGGCAGCATTGCCCGTCTGCAGTCACCTGGCGCACCTGGCCCTCCCCATAGGCCACGCCCTCGGGTTCTCCCTGCGCAGGGAAACCGGAGTGAAGCCCAGCTCTTCTCCGAGTTCCCGGGTGGCCGCCCCACGCCACGCCCCAGTCGTGAGCCACCTCCAGCCCCCTCGCGCCCTGGCTCCACCCCCTCCAGCTCCCCAACGTCTCCGGCGTCAGGCCCGGGCCTGCGCCTGCGCCTGCGCCCTGGGGCCGAAGTCGGGGCGCGCGGCGGCTGGAACGCGGAGAGCGGCGGGCGGTGCAGCCAATGGGAGGCGGCGCTGGCTAGCGGCTGGGAGGCGGGGCCTGCGCGGGTGTTAGGTTAGCGCGAGGCGTGACCTAGTTGACAGGCTCTGAGGTGCTGCTGTGGCGGCGGCCGTGGGGCTGAGGCGGGTGGGAGCCGGAGCCGAGCGCGGGCTGAGGGAGGAGGGCGGCGACTGGAGAGCGGCGAGCGGCGCAGGACCCGGAGCCTCTTTCACTTTTTCCCTCCCGAGTGCCCCCTCCCCACCCTCCCACTCCACACACACCCTGTTTGCCCGTGAGCCTGGGGAACTTGCAGCTTAAAGCCAGCCACCCCCACGGCAACATGTACCCCAGCAACAAGAAGAAAAAGGTGTGGAGAGAGGAGAAAGGTAACCCGGCCGTCGAGTCCTGGGGGGTCGGGCGGCGGGGTGGGGTGGGGGCGGGGGTCAGGGGTCTGTGTGTGCCGCGGCGCGCTCCGCCCGGCTCCTGCCTCTCGCCCGCCCAGCCGGTGCCGCCTTCCCGGCAGGTCCGTGTGTGTACACGCGCGCACGCCGGCGTGCACGCGCCGCCCCCGGGCACCTGCGGCTCGCGCACGTGTGGGCGCACGCCCCTCTCCGCCTCCCGCTGCGCCCGGTCACCTTCGCCGGGCCGCCGGCGCGGACCTCTGCGCGGCAGCCCCTGGGCTCCGCCGGGCTCCCCCAAGCCCCCCGCCCTGTGCCCGGACCCCAGCCGGCACTCTGGGATTCCCCGCCCCGGTGTCCCCGCGGACACGTGCCCGCCGGCCGACGGCCGGACTGCAGCTGCTGATGCTGCCCCGCTCCCGCGGAGCCTCAGCCGGTCACCCGTCGCCTCGCTCCCTTGTGCTCCGCTGGCCGGGTGTCCCCGCCTCTGGGTATTCAGTCAGGGCCTTTCCTCCTGCGCCCGCCGCAGTGTGACTTTTGGAACCTGGATCTCCGGGGAATCCTAAAGCGAGCGTGTCTGGTCCGCGAGGCTAGGTGCCTTTGGAGAAGTCCAAATGGGTTTTTCTCCGCAGTGCTTTTCCTCTGTATTCCGTCACGGTCTGAAGTTGCTCCGAGTAAGATTGTGAGACTAATGTCACTCAGTGAAGGAGCCCACCGCTGAGTTTTGTGCAGATCCAAGTTTGCCCACATCAGCTAGGTTGACGGCGGCATTGAGGTCGATAAGACATTTAAATGTGCGACTCAACTATCTTTTCTCCCCCTTTCTCCTTGTTTCTCTTTGGCATCAGTTAGGCAATATTCCAAGAGTCTCTGCAGTTTTTTCTTTCTTTTTAAAAAATTAGCTAATTATACAGAAATGTAGTAAAAAGTACTTGCAGTGGTACTGCTAAGATATACTAAACTTAGTATATCGAATGACAGAACTGCAAATCTCTCCTTAGTACCTTACCTTCTTTATAGAGCAAGGATTAAAGAGTGACTAGAGTGAAAGTTGATTTCCTTGATGATAGATGTTTAAAACCTGTGGATTGTTATTGCAGCTCCTGGTCTTTATAAATAAGGCCAAGCAGCAGATGAAAGAAAGGGAATGAATGTGGGAAAAGAATCCTTTAATATAAGGCTTACTTCAAACAGTGCATGAATAAAGGGATTAATAGGGATTATTTTTTCCAGATTAACTACTGGCAAGAATTGACATAGCATAACTGAAGGACCCAATTAAAAGGGTCTTTAAATATTGACAGACTAGGTTGTATACCATTTAATTATATTTTAATGATTATGGACATAAATAGAACTGAATTTTGGTGTTGCAAAACAAATGCTGTTGATATATAAAGTAGTGGAAAATAATTTTGCTTTGTTTTCCCAGTAGAAGTTATTTGAATTTCAACAATTTACCTTGTAAGCTTTGAAAAATCTTTTATGCCCATTTTTATTGATAATCTTGAAATATTAGGTTGGGTATTATTGATAATAATGAAGGCAGAATAGTGAAAGACATGGAGGTTGTTTTCAATAGATGAATAATTAATGAAATTATAGCAATTACTGAAGAACTATCTTTATTCCATAATAATGTTCCTAAAGTAACAATGTTATAATAGTTCCTTCATTTAACACCTACACTGTTAGACTGTGATAAACAAGAATTTTAGAAACTTTTATATCTTGATTTTTTTCTTCTCTTGTAGTAATAGGAGAAAATATTACCAAATTAATATATCCTAACAGAGAAGCAAATGCACAGTTAAAGAAGGTGTTTAACAAAGTAAATTTTTCTCTTGTCCAAAACTAACCTATTTTTGCATGAAGTTGAATGTTAAAAGAGAAAGTTATTATGGCCTTGAACACGTTTTAGTGTGTCAGTGTTTTAATTAGGATATCTATTTTTGGAATATGTAGTATATATAATATTTTAAATCAACTATATTTCAATAAAATTTCTGTCTATCTTATGTTGTACCATCAAGAAGGAGATAAGGACTTCCAGGATCGTAGTATTAAGGATGGAATACATTACCTTCTTCTGAATTGCACTGAAGAGGGTATTATCGTATTTTTGTAGCTATTATTTAAATCTAAAGGAAGGCTTACCTACCTCATTGAAATGTCAAGGCATTCTATAAACACATTTTAACTCAGTATATCATACAGTAAGTATGATTGCAAAGCTGAAACATCCCTTAAGGAAAAGTTTTGTGTAAAACTGAAGAGACTGTATATATGACTCTGGCCTCCAGTATGTGTCATTGTTTAAATAAGTAAGGAATTCTCAAGTCCACATAGGTTAAATAAATGATGTTGATCTAATAGTTTGCACCCCCTAATTCAAAAGCACTCCATGTGTGCTATCGTTTTAAGTACTGAAAGCTAAATTATCTCAGTGTTTTATCTTGTTGTCTTATTTCGTGTCCATAGTTGAGTTTTTAAGTAAATGGAATGACAGAGGTCAGGTTGCTTTCCCATATATACTCTGATACTAAAAAGTACAAGTTGCTTTGTAATATTTTTGATCCTGATTGTTGATATTGCAGTATTTCCATATTAGTGATCTGAGCTTTTATGGTTGTGCTTTGGTAAACACCAGTCATCACTTTTATTCCTCTGTGATTATTTCATATTTACTGTTTCCTTCAAGCTTCTTTTTTCACCAAGACCCCAACCTCCTATACTAAACAGATGACATTCTCTTGGGTTTTTTTTTTTTTTTTTTGGCTGCAATTGGTCTTTGTTCCTGTGCTCATGCTTTCTCTAGTTGCAGCGTAGGGGCTACTCTTGGTTGCTGTGAGCAGGCTTCTCATTGCGGAGGCTTCTCTTGTTGCGGAGCATGGGCTCTGGGGGTGCGGGCTTAGTAATTGTGGCACACAGGGTTAGTTGCTCTGTGGCATGTGGAATCTTCCTGGGCCAGGGATCGAATCCATATCCCCTGCATTGGCAGGCAGATAACTATCCGCTGTACCAGCAGAGAAGTCTGACATTGCCTTTTTTATTCATGGAGAAAATACATGTCATGAACACATGAACAGCCCTAACATCATTCTCCATAGTCTCTTTCTTTCTTTACATGTCTGTTGTTTTCCGCTTTCTTCCTTTTTTTTTAAGAGGAAACACTTTTTTTCTTGGTTTCTAAGGTTAACCCATCTGCTTGTGCTCTATATCATCTGTATTCTTTGAGATCTTGTATTGTCATTTATGCTCATTTGGGTATGTTTAGTTTCTCAGTGTCTTTGGGTTCCTCTTCTCAGCCTATAACAATTAAAGTCTTTTCTACCCTAAGGTAGCTTTCCTTCCATAGGGTTCCCCTTGGAGTTGCTATTCTCACTTTGCTCAGTCCCTCATCTCCTGGATCTCAGTTATGCTTTAAGGAAACTAATGTTTCTAAAGTCATTCAGTAATAACAATGATGGTGGTACTGGTATAAAAATACTATATGAGTTCTGTTTTTGTGTGCCCAGCACTATTTTAAGTAACATACTTGAATTGTCTTATTTAATTCTCACAACTTCATGATGTAGTATATTGTAAGCTTTGAGCTTGCACTCAAAGCTGTCTTGAGCTTTGAACTCTATTTGCCTGGGTTTGAATCCTAGTTGTATTGCTTACTAGCTGTGGAACTTTAGGTAAATTATTCAACTTCTCTCTCTTAGTTGTCTCATCTATACGTTGGGAATAATACCTACCAGCCTGCCTCAAGAAGAGAGATGCAAAGAGATTAAGTTACCCAGGATCACATAGATTTGCATGATTTGGTGTTAGAATCCAGATGGCTCTGTTGACCATTTTGTTCTCTTTTCAGTGTTGTTCTTGACCCAGATGATAAAAATGTGTGGCTTATTAATTTTCATTCTTCCTGATCATCCTGTGGCAATTGACAAGATTTCCCCTCTTCTCATTAAAACCCTTTTCTCTGCTGGTTTCTATATCACTGGGACCCTGATTCACCTTGTACCCCCAGTGACATCTGTTTTATTTTATTTTCCCATCTTTGTGTCCACTCCCTAAATGTTGTTTGCTTGAGGTTTGCTTTCCTATCTTATCCTTCCCTATGAACTTACTGTAGGACTAGAATTTTAGGTTATGAATTCCAAAATCACTAGGCTGGTTTTCTTTCTCCTGAGTTCCAGATTCTTGATTTCAACTTGAATGCCCTAGTGGTCTTTTTTTTTTTTTTAATTTTATTTTATTTTTAAACTTTACATAATTGTATTAGTTTTGCCAAATATCAAAATGAATCCGCCACAGGTATACATGTGTTCCCCATCCTGAACCCTCCTCCCTCCTCCCTCCCCATTCCATCCCTCTGGGTCATCCCAGTGCACCAGCGCCAAGCATCCAGTATCGTGGTCTTAAATTCAATATAGTGTTGACTCTGGAGTATTGTAGTATTGAATATATCCCATGTAAGCCAGTCCTAGGAATAGGGAAGAATGTTGCTTCCCCAGTTTTTGTTCACTTGTGCTTACATAAACACTTTTTTCAGTTTATTTCTATGAAAGAATCTTTTACATTGATTATTTTATTAGGGTTAGATTACCTAAAATGAGATACTATCCTTAAAACCACTTACCTAAACTACTGTACTTCATAGTATGCTGAAAGAGAATTGAGAGTGTGAGTATGACTATCAGTAGCTCTACATCATGGAGACCTTTGGTAAAGTACATGATACATGACAGCTGACATAACAAAATGAGTGAGGATGCCAGTGTCAGTTTATACATTTAATATTATTAAATTTTAACTTGTTACTCCCTTAGATTCAAACAGAATTTTTACATTATTTTTCCTCCTGTATCCTAGTAGATCATTTTATGCACCATCTAGGATGTGCATAATCAACTTTGTATATTAGTGGTATAGTTTGTAGGATAAGGGCTTCCTTGGTAGCTCAGCAGTAAAGAATCTGCCTGCCAATGTGAGAGATGTAGGTTTGATCCCTGGGTGGGGAAGATCCCTTGGAGAAGGAAATGGCAACCCACTCCAGTATTCTTGCCTGGGAAATCTCAAGGACAGAGAAGCCTGGTGGGCTACAGGCTATGGGGTTTTAAAGAGTTGGACACACTTAGCAACTAAACAACAACAACAACCCAAAACAGTTTTTAGGGTAAGATTAAACTGCTTGGCATGGTATAGAGATTTCTGTGCATTTTTGTTTTATGTTTCCAGTTACTTTTCAAATTTGTGGCCATTTTCCTCCTTGTATTAATATCTTCATTAAATTATTCTTGAATAATTTATTCAAAGCTCAGAATTCTCTAAGCTAGGCTTCAACAGTATGTCAACTGAGAACTTCCAGATGTTCAGGCTGGATTTAGAAAAGGCAGAGGACAAATTGTTAACATCTGTTGGATCATCGAAAAAGCAAAAGAATTCCAGAAAAACATCTACTTCTGCTTTATTGACTATGCTAAAGCCTTTGACTGTGTGGATCACAACAAACTATGGAAAATTCTGAAAGAGATGGGAATACCAGATCACCTGACTTGCCTCCTGAGAAATCTGTATGCAGGTCAAAAAGCAACAGTTAGAACTGGATATGGAACAACAGACTGGCTCCAAATTGGGAAAGGAGTATGTTAAGGGTGTATATTGTCACCCTGCTTATTGAACTTATATGCAGAGTACATCATGTGAAATGGCGGGATGTCCTGATGAAGCACAAGCTGGAATCAAGATTTCTGGGAGTAATATCAATAACCTCAGATGTGCAGATTACACCACTCTTCTGGCAGAAAGCAAAGAAGAACTAAAGAGCCTCTTGATGAAAGTGAAAGAGGAGAGAAAAAGTTGCCTTAAAACTCAACATTGAAGAAACTAAGATCATGGCATCCAGTCCGATCACTTCGTGATAAATAGATAGGGAAACAATGGAAACAGTGACAGACTATTTTCTTGGGTTCCAGAATCACTGCAGATGGTGACTGCAGCCATGAAATAAAAGACGCTTGTGCCTTTGAAGAAAAGCTATGACCAACCAAGACAGCATACTAAAAAGCAGAGGCATTACTTTGCCAACAAAGATCCATCTAGTCAAAGCTATGTTTTTTCCAGTAGTCATGTATGGATGTGAGAGTTGGACTATAAAGAAAGCTAAGTGCTGAAGAACTGGTGCTTTTGAATGTAGTGTTGGAGAAGACTCTTAAGAGTCCGTTGGACTGCAAGGAGCTCAAGCCAGTCCATCCTAAAGGAGATCAGTCCTGAATATTCATTGGAAGATATGATGCTGAAGCTCCAATACTTTGGCCACCTGATGTGAAGAACCAACTCATTTGAAAAGATGCTGATGCTGGGAAAGATTGAAAGGAGGAGGAGAAGGGGATGACAGGATGAAATGGTTGGATGGCATCACTGATTCAATACACATGGAGTTTGAGCAAGTTCCTGGAGTTGGTGATGGACAGGGAAGCCTGGCGTAGGGAAGCCTGGCGTGCTGCAGTCACCTCTTGGGGAGCTTTCCTTGAGACGGTAGTACTGTATAGTGGCTAATGGTGTAGGCTATAGTTGTTGATGGAGATATCTATGTGGATTTTAATGGAAAGCTCTCTTGATTTGAACAAACCGCTGAACTTTGATGTGCTTCATTTCCCCATCTGCAAAATCAGGATAATTATACCATCAGTTTTTCTGAGTGTTGGAAAGATTATTTTAATTAAAGTATACATGTGAAGGTCCTGGCACACAGTGAGTTCTTCATAAATGACATCAGCTGTTGTTAATTCTAAGTGTTTAAAAAGTGTTATACTGTTATAATCAAGACTTATAAAGTATTATTTATAACACCTCCACAAAGGTATTATTAAATTGAAAGGACATTTTTATTGTTGATGGCATCATAGAATTAAGGAATATCTTGGTGGTTGCTTTTATTGTGCTTTTAGCATTTGTATGTATTTGTCTTAGGATTTTTTATTTTATTTATGTAGCTATTATTTTTTTATCTTACCTGTTTCCCCTTTTGTCTTATGAACTCCTCCAGAGTTAAGGTCACCTTTGTACCTGCAGTGTATAAATGTATCATTTGGCACATAGTGGACTGTCAGTAGATGTCTGAAAGAGCTTCTTTCTGGACTGTCACAAGAATGTTTTCCTCATCAGGCTTTGATCTTTTTTTTGCCTGCTGAGTGTTAATTTGACTCCATTCAAATATGGAGTCACTAGATTTGTATTTTGGTATTCTTCAAGCCCGCATCAACTCTTGGTTAATTTAACATGGTTAATATTTAAATTATAAAATAATTCCTGAACTTAAAAGTTAAATACAAATGGAGATTCTGCTTTTATTTTGCAAGAACGTTTATTGAAGATGACCATAGAGGAGAGACGCAAAGAATACATAAGGGACTATGTTCCCCTGAACACCATCCCATCGTGGAAAGAGGAGATGAAGGGCAAGAGCCAAAATGATGGTAAGTTTCTCAGAACATTTTTTCAGGTAGATACCATTCCTATTTGTTTATGACCTCTGCAGGACAATTGGTGATAGAATGGAATAACTGGCACTTAATAAAGAGATGTCATTTTTGCTATATGAAATAACTGGTTGTCATTTAATTGTTTTTAGCAATCTACCCTGTGTTATTTAAACTTAAAGAAATTGTATTAACGTAATTCATGTTTGGAAATATACCACATTTATGTGGTACTTTTTTATAGTTACTTCAAAAAATGTATTCTACAGTAGTGTTTGGAACAAATGGTATTAGGGATATGTTGCTTTGGTGGGAAGGCCTGTTGGGTTTGTTTTGATTAGGTTCATTTGTAAAGTTATTTTAAGAATTGGATACAGTTGAAAGAGTGTATTAGGAAGAACAGAGAAAAACCAAATAACATTTCATGTAATTTTAGAGAAGAGTTTATATGTTGTATGATATGTTATGTTTACTTGTAAAGTATTTGTATGACAAAGTTAACTCACTCTTAAAGTTTTTATGATCTAATGAGAGTCTAGATTGTTTCAGGGAAATATATGTTTTAGAATATAAATGAACTATTAAGTATTAGAAAGGTATATGGAAACAGTTCTACAAAAGCATAAGAGATTTAATGGATGTTTAACATATTATCTCTGAATGAGTACTCATTGGTGTTAATAGTCTGAATGTGAAATTTAAGAAGAAATGGTGTTTTTTAAGGATATATAAATATTGAGAATGAAAGCTGATTTTATGAAAGGGACTTAGAACCTTCTAATTTCATAGATTGTGGTCTTAGATTGGGGCTTCCCTAGTGGCTCCAGACAGGGAATTATAGAGTATTCTATGGACCCAGATCAAGAAGATTAACATGGAATTCCTATGGGCAAAATCTGTGGGAAATAGCAGCCAAATTAGCCTTTGGTGTCTGTGCAGAGAAAACGTTTACCTCCGTGTTTGGGCTTTAGAGAGAATTGTGTTTTTCTAGGAAGGCAAAGCCTCTGGGCTCCTTTGGAGCTTACTCTGCCTGGAAACATGTGTGACCTTGGGCAAATGAGGTAGTGGCTGTACCCCAGGTTCTTTTGGGGTCACTGAACAAGCTGATTGAGATGTACACATCTGACCTGCTTGCCCAGTGTCTTCAGCAAATGCAGTTGTTTTAATAATGGTTGAATTAAGATATCATTGAGAGAAGACAGTGCTGTGTAAAGAAAAGTATATAGATCAGAAGGACAGATTTCTGGGCCTTCTCTGAACTAGGGCCATGTGCCTCTTCATGTTTTGGTTTCAGTTATTCTTTTGTTTATGAGAAACTGATAGTGAATACTTAAGCTCCACTTTTTGTGACAGGTGAATCTCTCTTTTACTTGTGCTTCATTTATCTGATTTTCTTTCTTCATTGCTGTTGTAGGTGGTCATTTTCTAAGGATGATGATCTATTTAAACAAATTTTGCATCCTGAAACAGGTAGATTTCTGTTGCTGCCAGAATAATTGAAAAAGCAATAGTGATACGCAGGCTACACTGCCCAGTTTTGGGTCTGCTCACATCTGTGTAGAGGCTTGGCCTTTATGTTGGTTGCTTCTATTTGAATATTCATCATGAGAGACTTTGGGTTGAACTGGGTTGTTAGAGAACTCAAGAGTTGGGTATTTTCAGAGATACCACAGACCAAAATATTTCCCCCAATCAGAAAAGATACATTGAATAACATCTCACATTGTTCTTCCCTAACAAGAGCCTATTATTTAATCATTTCTCCCAATATGAGCTCTATAAGTGATTTACAACTGCTGTCTATATTTCATTTTTTTCTTCAAGTTTTTTGAATGTGAATGTTTTTCATGAGGAACTAGGTGGTGTTATCAAAATTGTATTTCTATTAAACAATGTTGTATTTCCATTTAATGTTACTGTATTGTGACCCAGAAATTGGTGACTGGTCTCTTCTCTTTTTCATGAAATGGAATAATATCTGTTAATTTCTCTGCATTATATATATCTTTCATTGTGGTTTCTTCCAGTGTTACCTATCCAGTGCTCAATTATACTGAAATATTAGTCAAGAGAGTTTTGGTATTTTATTAGTTTGAAAGATCCTATAAAAATATAAATCTTTGAAAAATGATAAAGGACAATTATATAGTAATATTTTTATATTTTATTTTTGAGTGTTTAAGCCACTGCTTGTAAATGGGTATGTATTAATATATAAGTAGGTATTGGTATTTATAATAATTTAACCTTTTAAGTATAAGATTTCAAACTAAGTTTTAAAAGACATTTGTTTATGAGTCTATGTCATTTAGTTTCTGATTTGTAGGAAAGGAATACTATTTGTTGGGCTAGCATAAGCATAATATTCTAATTTTAAGTTTAATAGTTTATTGTTTATTATCTGTGTTTTTATGGAAGACCATTTTGGCCTTGATGTCCATGATTACATGGAATGTTCTCAAGCTATTGTTTAAAATTTTTTTTCTTAATTTTGTTCAGTTTCCCTTTAATTAAATGCTTCTTATTATTTTATTGTAATATATTTATATTTTTAGTAATATTTAGTAATATATTTTAGTAATATTTAATAGACATTTAAATAAAAATGAGGAGAGTGTCCAAATGTATTTGTTGTAATTTTAAGCTGTCTTAACAAAAGGAAACCAAAAATTGCCAAATAATATAAAATCATTGTTTCTGCAGAAAGAAAGAAGCAAGTAGATGATATTTTTTACTTTGACTTACTAGTTTGATAATATCAGAAAGCCAGGGACCCATAGACGAAGAAGGAAATGGCAACCCACTCCAGTATTCTTGCCTAGAGAATCCTGTGGACAGAGGAGGCTGGTGGGCTGCTGTCCATGGGGTCCCACACAGTCGGACATGACTGAAGCGACTTAGCAGCAGCAGGGACCCATAGAAGAAAGAATGGGAGATTACCCAAAAGACTGATACCCCAAAACCCATTTGCTTATTATTCGTAGTTATATTTGTCAACTACTATTAGTAAATCTCTGAAATTATATGCTTCTGATTACTTCTTCCTCTGGTTAGCAATTATGTAATAATTCTGTTTCATTTGTCAGTTGCTCTGTTGTAGGAAATTTTAAAATACTTGTTTCTCCTATTATACTATTTCTCTAGCACCTGTAATAGTGCCTTATGCCTAGGTGGGCTCAGTTAGTATGTTACATAAGAATGCCTCAGAGGTTAACAGTCTACAAAGGACAATGCTTTTTTTTTCAGACTTTAAAATGAGCATTTACTTCACTCTGTATAATAGGCTCCAGTTTCATCCACCTCATTAGAACTGATTCAAATGTATTCTTTTACACTCTTTTGGACTCTGTGGGAGAGGGAGAGGGTGGGATGATTTGGGAGAATGGCATTGAAACATGTATAATATCATATATGAAACAAATTGCCAGCCAGTCCAGGTTTGGTGCATGATACAGGATGCTCGGGGCTGGTGCACTGGGATGACTCAGAGGGATGGCATGGGGAGGGAGGTGGGAGGGGGGTTCAGGATGGGGAACACATGTACACCCGTGGTGGATTTATGTTGATGTATGGCAAAACCAATACAATATTGTAAAGTAATTAGCTTCCAATTAAAATAAATAAATTTATATTAAAAAAATTAAAAAAAATAAAATGAGCATTTAAAAAGATATATAAAAATAGAGTAGTATAATGAACCTTTATGTGCCCACCATCCAGTTTCAACAGTTAATAATGATTAGTTTTATGTCATGTATATCAGTGTTCCCTGGACATTTCTCCCAGACTATTTTGGAGCAATTCCTGTATATCTTACCAACTTTATCTGTAAATACATGTATGTATGCCTGTGCATCCATCTCTAAAAGGTAAGGGCACATTTTTGTTATTTTAATATAACCACACTACTACTGCACCTGAAAATTAAGAAATCTTTAATTAAATGTCCAATTAGTATTCACATTTTTCTCATTATCTCATAGTTTTGCTTTCTTGTATGGTTGGTTTGCTTGAGTCAAGATCTAAACAAGTTTCACATACTGCATTTAATTGATATATTTCTTAAGTCTCTTTTAATCTGTAGTTTCTTCCCTTTCTGTCCTTTTGCCTCTTGCAATTTATCCATTGAATAAAGTAGGCTATTTGTCTTATAGAATGTGAAATTTTGGATTTTACTCAGTGCATCTTTGTTGTGTCATTTAGCATGTTCCTCTGTCCCCCTGTGTTTCTTACGAGCTGGTAGTTAAATCCAGAGGCTTGGTCAGACTTGAGTTTTATTTTTTGGAAAGATTACTTTATAGATTATTATGCATTCTTTTTTGCATAATGTCTGGTTATTGCTCTCTGTGGTGATTAAGACTGATCACTAGGTTCAGATATTGTCTGCCTAATCCATTCTTTGTAATGTTCCCTATCAACTTTTTGCCTACTGAATTTAGCAGCCATTGATGACTGATCCATTATTTTATTAGGGGTTGCAAAATAGTGTTATTCCAATTTTATCATTCCTCCTTGTTTATTAGTTGGACTTCTATAAAGAATTTTTCCGTGTCAACTTTTTTGTTTTCAGGCAGTACAGTTTATACAGAAAAGGCAAATAAGTGCTGTTTCCTTTTATTTGCCTGTTTTCAGATTGCATTGGTTTTCTGAAATCCTATGAAAGGAACCAAAGGTTCTTTCTCTTTGAATCTTTCTCTTTAGTCCTTCTGTTGCTGCATATGGTAAATGGGAATGCCTCATTTAAAGTTAGTATCTGTACAATACATACAATTACTAAACTGTAGTCCTAGGATATAGTAGAAAGACAAAGATATATGAATGGATGGGTGGATATGATATAATAGAAGGATGGCATTGCTTCTTTGTAGGGACAAAAGTTCAGTTCCCAGGTTTAACTGGTGTGTGTTCTGTTCTCTTGTGCTACTTTCTTTGCTAAAGTTCTACTAGAATACCAGTCAGAGAAACATGATTTTGCCATGCTTAGGCTAATTGTCTCTTACTGGTTGCCCTTAGGGAAAATAGCTATAGTTATAGGGGGATTGTGAATCATTACTTTTAATGTTTATATGAAACAGGGATGAAAACTAAAATAATGAAGATGAGTTAGATGGAAACTATAAAATTATTTTATTCAGGTATGACAAAATGGTAAAAGGGTCATTTAGAAACTTGATATTTCATATCTTATATGTAATATTCAAATCTGATTTATAGGTCATTTGAAAACATTTAACTAGAAAATACCTGAACTGTGAAGTCTTTGTAAGTCTGAATTTCCATTTTTTGAGGTATATAGAAATATTTTGAGATTTGTGGGTTTACTGGAGGCATGTGTGTTTGTTTCTTTTGATTAACTTAGAAGTTCAGCCTTATTTGCTCTCTTTAACTCACTTCTACTTTTGAATGATTTTTAAGAGGTGACAGCAAACCAAAAAATATGTTATTTCTGTAAGAGGTGATGGCTGACCAAAGAAATAAAAGTTAAGTCCAAATTCCTGAGTCTCTCTGTCACATTGAGATCTTATTTCAATGTTTTGAATTTTGTCATATTTTACCTATGTCCCAAGTTGACTGTTGATATTCAAAAATCATCAAAGAAAGAGTATCTTAGTCATGTTTCAGTTCCAGTGCAGAGCCCTGTATTGCTATGCTTAGTAAATTAGCAATAACTATTTCTTGAATGTCAGTATTTATTAATCACCAGAAATGAGGAAATAAGAATATAATTATGTTGCTGAAAATCAGATGGACGGGGTAAGGGACCATGTGGTAAAACAGATTTAAAAGTTTTAGTAACTATGATGAGGTGGGCTTTGCTACAGATTTTAAAACTATATTAATCGCATTATTTTTATTAAATATTTAATGTTGTTTGGAAGACAGGCCACAATTTAAAATGACTGAGTAGTTAGAAACATATTTATAACAGGATTGAATTTAGTAGGGTTATAAAAATTGGAAAGGTATGTTTCCTATTATAGTCTTTTGATATTGATTCCTTTTAATATTTTCAATTTGAGCACTATGCTTTAAAAGTAAAATAATCTATAGAAGCAGAAGAAAGCTCAGAGCAGAACACCTCAACTTTATTAGGTACAAGTCTTTTGTTTTCAGTGGGTGGTGATTTTTCCCCCCATTTTTTACATGATCTTAAAATGAATTTAATTAAAAAACAGAAATCTCTTTTTGCCTTAGGTAACTAAGATCACTCAGGGTTATTCTTTTAACATTTATTTGTGAAGTTTCCATTACCTGTGAAGATGTTGCCCAAGTAGAGCTTATATTAGAAACAGATATTTTTCACTCCAGAAGTGAAAAGTAGACTAAAGACTGGGATTCCCAGGTGGCTCTAGTGGTAAGGAACTTGCCTGCCAGTGCAGGAGACATAAGAGACTTGGGTTCAATGCCTGGGTTGGGAAAATCCCCTGGAGAAGGAAATGGCAACCCACTCCAGTGTTCTTGCCTGGAGAATCCCATGGATAGGGTCACAAAGAGTTGGATATGAATGACGTGACTTAGCACACAGCACATACAGATTAAAGACTAAAATCCTAAAATGATCTGAATTCTTCTATGATCTGGCCTTTCTCCTTTTGGCCTCTTATTATATCACCCTTTTTCTTGGTCTCTGCATCTAGCCACACTGTCCTTTTTTTTTCTGGAATGTACTGTGCTCCTTCCCACTGCTGATTATTTATCATTTTGTTTTTATCTTCACATCTCAGCTTTCAGTTCTCAAATTGAAACCTTTCTATTCTCCCTGAAGTCTTCCCTGAACCCTTGCTCTGAAACAGGTTCCTATATTAAATACTTTCATACAGCATTGGTAATAGTTTGTTTTTAATGTACTTAATCATAGAATTATCTGATCAAGGTTTATCCCCTTATAAAGACTACTTACTGTGAACATAGGGACCATGTTGTCTGTCTTAACTCCTTTATATCCCTGCCATCTAGCATAATGCTTGATGCACAGTAGATATTTAATAAGTATTTGTTTTGTGACTTGAATAAATGATAAACCATTTGCCTGGTGGTATTTCATTTCATACATTATTTTTTGTCTTCTCACCTTTTTTTTTCCCACTCAATTATAAAGATTCATGTGGGAATGATGGCCTTAGAAATTAATCCAGTTGTTTTTAATATAGATAATAAATACTTTTCCTGTCTGTAATATAAGGTCAGTCTTACTCTTTTAAAGGTTAGATAGCCTATTGATAAATAACAGTAACGATTCTACAGAACTACTGTATAGATATTTAACTAGTTAGTTGACCCAAGGATGAGAATTCATGTGTTACGTGCATACATCAGCATTGCGTATTGTTATTTGTAGTACTTAGTAACTAAACATCATTATTTTAATTTCTGTGTGCTTAAATGTCAACACAACTTAAGTTAAATGAGTGTAAATGTACAAACTTAGGCCTATTATATAACAACAGTTTTAAGTGTGGAAAAATTTTCAGGTATTCTGAGTGCCTTTATTTTGTAATTATTGATTTTTGACACATAAAAAAACCTAGAAATTATCTTATTATTATATCCTGTTTAAGCCCTTTACTGAGTTTATTGGTTTGCATCAAAAAAGAACTTGGCTACAGATAAAGAATTAGGTTCCCATGGAAGAATTAAGCTGAGTAAGAGAATTCTGAGGATAAATGACGTTCACACTAATGTGTGAAAATATAAACAATTTTTGTATAGTGGTATTTTGTGTGAAGATGTAAGCATTGGTTTTGTCAGACATTTGTGAAATAAGGTTAACTTCTAAAATGGAGGAAAAAGAATATGAAATGATATAGGGATTCATAATTCACTGCATGGTTTTTGTTTTTCCTCTGCCTTTAGCTTATCCTTGGTCTTCTAAACTACTTTCCAACACAGTTTTAACAACACATAAGTTTTATTGCACATTGCATTGTGCGCCACCAAGTGCTATGTAAATTGTCCTTGGATTTAAACTTGTTTTTTAAAATAATGTAGACAAAAATAAATTTTTTTTGATACATGTAAATATGACCCAGTTTTGAAACCACAGGATTAAAAGATCTTTCTGTGTATTTTATAGGTCCGTAACTTCATCACAGATTGTGTTAGTTTTCTTTTTTAACCCATTAAATGAATTATACGAGTAAGTATGGTTTTACTTAAATCTATTTGATCAATGCAGACAGATACTTTGAGATAGGTTATAGACTGGTGGCAGCCAAAGTCAACCTTCCCTCCGACCCTTGTCCCCACCTTGATTGTCTTTCCTGTATAAGAGTCTTCTTTTTTCAAATATTTATTTGTTACATTTTCATGTAAGTGTTCAAAATAAGGATTTGAATATAATTTACTGTTTTATTGAAGCCTTTGGTTTAGGACAAGTTGGGAGTTATTGAAGCAAGTAACAAAATATAGGTAATAAAGTTCAATAAACATCCTTATGCCTGGCCATATGAATGCCAGGGCAGAAGATATTTGTGCATTTGGAGGTTTGGAAATACTACATTTTAGTTTGGTCTAGCTCCAGAGCAAATCATAGATTTCAGATTTTTGTTTGTTTCCTGGAGATTGAATTAGGATATATTCAGTTAAGAATCCAGACTATCGCATCATTGTGGTAATTCTCCCATCAACTTAGATTTGAGATTATATCTGCCATATGAAAATAACAGAGTTAAGAGATTTCCCAAATTTTATACTTCTCCTGTACTAGTGATTCTGTTGGGGTAAAAACTTCCAGGTTTTTTTTTTTGTTTGTTTTGTTTTCCTTTTTGGTATAAGTTGAGGCTTAATGTATCAAATCCCTTATGATTATACAGTGGAAGTGACAAATAGATTTAAGGGACTAGATCTGATAGACGGAGTGCCTGATGAACTATGGACAGAGGTTCGTGACACTGTATCGGAGACAGGGATCAAGACCATCCCCAGAAAAAAGAAATGCAAAAAGCAAAATGGCTGTCTGAGGAGGCCTTACAAATAGTGAAAAGAAGAGAAGTGAAAAGCAAAAGAGAAAGGGAAAGATATATGGATTTGAATGAAGAGTTCCAAAGAATAGCAAGGAGAGATGAGAAAGCCTTTCTCAGTGATCAATGCAAAGAAATAGAGGAAAACAATAGAAAGGGAAAGACTAGAGATCTCTTGAAGAAAATTAGAGATTCCAAGGGAACATTTCATGCAAAGATGGGCTCAATAAAGGACAGAAGTGGTATGGACCTGACAGAAGCAGAAGGTATTAAGGAGAGGTGGCAAGAATACACAGAAGAACTGTACAAAAAAGATCTTCACGACCTAGTTAATCATGATGGTGTGATCATTCACCTAGAGCCAGACATCCTGGAATGTGAAGTCAAGTGGCCCTTAGGAAGCATCACTACGAACAAAGTTAGTGGAGGTGATGGAATTCCACTTGAGCTATTTCAAATCTTAAAAAGATGCTGTGAAAGTGCACTCAATATGTCAGCAAATTTGGAAAAGTAAGCAGTGGCCACAGGACTGGAAAATCAGTTTTCATTCCAATCCCAAAGAAAGGCATTGCCAAAGAATGCTCAAACTACTGCACAATTGCATGCATCTCACACGCTAGTAAAGTAATGCTCAGAATTCTCCAAGCCAGGCTTCAGCAATACATGAACCGTGACTTCCAGATGTTCAAGCTGGTTTTAGAAAAGGCAGAGGAACCACAGATCAAATTGCCAGCATCTGTTAAATCATCGAAAAAGCAAGAGAGTTTCAGAAAAATATCTGTTTCTGCTTTATTGACTATGCCAAAGCCTTTGACTGTGTGGATCACAAGAAACTGTGGAAAATTCTGAAAGAGATGGGAATACCAGACCACCTGACCTGCTTCTTGAGAAACCTATATGCAGGTCAGGAGGCAACAGTTAGAACTGGACATGGAACAACAGACTGGTTCCAAATAGGAAAAGGAGTACGTCAAGGCGGTATATTGTCACCGTGCTTATTTAACTTATATGCAGAGTACATCATGAGAGACGCTGGGCTGGAAGAAGCACAAGCTGGAATCAAGATTGTCAGGAGAAATATCAATAACCTCACATATGCAGATGACACCACCCTTATGGCAGAAAGTGAAGAAGAACTAAAGAGCCTTTTGAAGAAAGTAAAAGAGGAGAGTGAAAAAGTTGGCTTAAAGCTCAACATTCAGAAAATGAAGATCATGGCATCCGGTCCCATCACTTCATGGCAAATAGATGGAGAAACAGTGGAAACAGTGACAGACTTTATTTTTTTGGGCTCCAAAATCACTGCAGATGGTGATTGCAGCCATGAAATGAAAAGATGCTTTCTCCTTGGAAGGAAAGTTATGACCAACCTAGACAGCATATTGAAAAGCAGAGACATGACTTTGTCAACAAAGGTCTGTCTAGTCAAGGCTATGGTTTTTCCAGTGGTCATGTATGGATATGAGAGTTGGACTGTGAAGAAAGCTGAGTGCCGAAGAATTGATGCTTTTGAACTGTGGTGTTGGAGAAAAGACTCTTGAGAGTCCCTTGGACTGCAAGGAGATCCAACCAGTCCATCCTAAAGGAGATCAGTCCTGGGTGTTCATTGAAGGGACTGATGTTGAAGCTGAAACTCCAATACTTTGACCACCTCATGTAAAGAGTTGACTCATTTGAAAAGACCTTGATGTTGGGAAAGATTGAAGGCAGGAGGAGAAAGGGATGACAGAGGATTAGATGACTGGATGGCATCACCGACTCGATGGACGTGAGTTTGAGTGAACTCCGGGAGTTGGTGATGGACAGGGAGGCCTGGCGTGCTGCAGTTCATGGGGTCACAAAGACTTGGACACGACTGAGCGACTGAACTGAAATGTTATCATGCCCATCAACTATATGATAATGGGAGTGATTTCTATTATTTTGTTAAGTATACATGTGTTCTTTGTTACCTCTGGGAATGCACAGATTTTGGAATTAAATGTGTCTCTCCTCACATCCCAATTCTGCTGCTGTATACCCTACCTGGAGAACCTATGACATACCTAAACTTGTCTCCTCATGTCTCAGTTACCCCACTGGGGTATTTATTTCTCCTTTTTAAGGTCATGAAGAGAACATAATTGAGATCAGAGCTCCTTCTTATTACAGAACACACCTTCCTCTTGTGTGAAACTTCTTGTGCCAATAGCCAGTGTATAATGGAAGGTAGATTTTTTGCCTATGCTTGTGACTGTCAGTACACATACAGTTTGAATTTGGACTGTCTGCTTTAGAAGGTAGGAAGTGTGACTGTTTCTTGGAATTTTATTGTATGGTGTCTAGTGGAGGTTGTTGTGTACCAACCCATTTTGTAGTTTGAGGTAAGTATGCTAAGTAGAGTTACAACTGGTCAAGGAAAAAAATTTTAAGACATTGCTAATTTGGAAACATCAGAAACTAATTTTTTTGTTTGTTTCTTCTATGAGTGCTTGTATGTGGTTTTTAAGAATTTTGAAATTTGTACTATTAGATTTGAGAGAGAAGACGGCATTTAAAACTGAAAATACTTTCTGAATTAAAGGCTACTGTTTTACAATTTCTAGTTTTTGTTATTATTTAGCACTTAGTAAGAGTTAATAACAAACTAATAACACTTCTGGCCTTTAATGTGTATGAATCCTAATTGTCATTGAAAAGGAAAAAAATTTCTGTTTAAAACAAAATCTGGCTGAACAGCTTTCATATACTAAGGGAATAGCATAATATGTACATCAGAGGAGATGACTTTCAGTTGAGAAAAATATCTTGAACATTTGTGGATATGAGAATCTTGGAAAGTAAAGGCAAAAGCAGACAGGAATTTTGAGTTTCTTAGGCTGCCTGAGAGAGAAAAGTGTGAAGGATGTAGAAGCAAAAGGAAAAAGAGATGTGAGAAGAAATAGTAGAGAGCAAGAGGTGGCAGGAAGCCAGTCCTGATGTAGAGACAATCTGTCCATCCTTAAGGAATATAAATAGGATGGGCTCTGGAAATATTTATCTTACTTAATTGTTAAAATAGGTGTGTCTGGGTGGAGATAGCCAGATGCCTGACATCTTGGTTGTTTTAATGATGGTAGAAATTAAATGACTCATAAGAATACTGAATTTGACCATGCTTATAAATGTCTGACAAATACAAAAAATATTCTGGGCTCTGTAGTTGCTGAGTTCTTCATCTTATGCAGGTGATACATGGCTGAGCAGAGATAATAATGACCATATAAGTTTACTAAACATATGCTCATCTCAGCTAAGTAACTGACTCAGATTTATGGTAACTTGGTTCTTAGGTGTGTTTAAAATCTGCCTAACCATTTTAACAATTCAGGGGTTTTTTTCAGTACATTTACAGTCATCAGTGTGTGTTAGTCGCTTAGACGTGTCCGACTCTTTGTGACTCCATGAAGTGGGGCCCGCTAGACTCCTCTGTCCATGGGATTCTCCAGGAAAGAATACTGGAGTGGGTTGCCATGCCCTGCTTCAGGGGACCTTCCCCACCCAGGGATCAAACCAGGGTCTCCTGCATTGCAGGCAGATTCTTTATTATCTGAACTACCAGGGCTTCCCAATTCAGTGGTTTTTCAATACACTTACAGTCATCATTGGTACCCATTTCCAAAACATTTTTATCTTCCCAAATAGAAACTTGGTATCTTCCTAGGTGGTGCTAGTGGTAAAGAACCTGCCCGCCAATGCAAGAGTCATAAGAGATATGGGTTCAATCCCTGGGTCAGGAAGGTGGCTTGTAGAAGGAAATGGCAACCCACTCCAGTATTCTTGCCTGGAGAATCCCATGGACAGAGGAGCCTGGTGACTACAGTCCCTGAGGTTGCAGAGACTGACACGACTGAAGCGACTTAGCATGTACACACCTTCATGATCCATTATATAATAACTATCCATTTTCCTCTTTCATCTAAGTTCTAGCAATCTCTACTTATTTTTTGTATCCATAAATTTCCTGTTCTAGACTTCATATAAGTAGAATCATACAATATTTGTTTTTTATGTCTGGCTTATTTCACTTATTAAAATGCTTTCTAGGTTCATTCATATTGTAGTGTGTATTAGAATTTTCTTCTTTTTTATGGTTGGGTAATATTCCACTGTGTATATATGCCACATTTTGTTTATTCATTCATTTGTTGATAGACATTTGGGTTTCTACCTTTAGGCTACTATGAATAATGGTGCTGTAAACTTTGGGTGTCTGTTTGAGTCTCTATTTTCAGTTCTTTTGGCTATATAAATAGGAATGGAATTGCTGGATTATATGGTAATTCTATGTTTAACTTTTCGAGGAACCACAGTACTGTTTTCTACAATAGCTGTGCCATTTTACATTCCCATCAGCATTGTACAGGGTTTCCTTCACATTCTTACAAATGCTTATTTTCTGTTTTTTTTTAAAATAATACAGATGGCTAACAAACACATGAAAAGATGCTCAACATCACTCATTATCAGAGAAATGCAAATCAAAACCACTATGAGGTACCATTTCACGCCAGTCAGAATGGCTGCGATCCAAAAGTCTACAAGCAATAAATGCTGGAGAGGGTGTGGAGAAAAGGGAACCCTCTTACACTGTTGGTGGGAATGCAAACTACTACAGCCACTATGGTGAACAGTGTGGAGATTCCTTAAAAAACTGGGAATAGAACTGCCTTATGATCCAGCAATCCCACTGCTGGGCATACACATCGAGGAAACCAGAATTGAAAGAGACACGTGTACCCCAGTGTTCATTGCAGCACTATTTATAATAGCCAGGACATGGAAGCAACCTAGATGTCCATCAGCAGATGAATGGATAAGAAAGCAGTGGTACATATACACAATGGAGTATTACTCAGCCATTAAAAAGAATAGAATGAATCAGTTCTAATGAGGTGGATGAAACTGGAACCTATTATACAGAGTGAAGTAAGCCAGAAAGAAAAACACCAATACAGTATACTAACGCATATATATGGAATTTAGAAAGATGGTAACAATAACCCTGTGTACGAGACAGCAAAAGAGACACTGATGTATAGATCAGTCTTACGGACTCTGTGGGAGAGGGAGAGGGTGGGGAGATTTGGGAGAATGGCATTGAAACATGTATAATATCATGTATGAAACGAGTTGCCAGTCCAGGCTCGATGCACATACTGGATGCTTGGGGCTGGTGCACTGGGACGACCCAGAGGGATGGTATGGGGAGGGAGGAGGGAGGAGGGTTCAGGATGGGGAACACATGTATACCTGTGGCGGATTCATTTTGATATTTGGCAAAACTAATACAATATTGTAAAGTTTAAAAATAAAATAAAATAAAAAAAAAAGAAAGTGGAGAAAAAAAATAAAGTTAAGTAAAAAAAAAAAAAGATAAAATAATAACAATATTTTAAAAAACAGAAACTAAGAATAATTTATTTCAGCAGTGTTTTCTGACTTTCATCGTACAAGTCTTTCACCTCAGTGGTTAAGTTTATTGCTAAGTACTTTATTCTTTTTGATGCTATTGTAAATTAAATTGTTTTCTTAATTTCCTTATCAGTTGTTCATTGTTTGTACATGCTCAGACATGCAGCTGAACTTTGTGTGTTGATTTTGTATCTTGTGACTCTACTGAATTCAACCTAGTAATATTTTGGGTTTTCTACACATAACGATCTTATCATCTGTGAACAGATACTTTCATTTCTTCTTTTCCATTCATAGGTGTATTCCCTTTAGGCTGGTGCTGAAATCAGTTTGTGTTTTGTTGAAGATTTTTGCATAGTTATTCACAAGGAATATTGGCTATAATTTTCTTGTAGTGTATTTCTTTATGATAAATTAGTTTTGGTAGGTGTTTCTAGGTATTTGTCCATTCCCTTTAGTTTATCCAGTTTTTTAGTGTATAGTTGTTCGTAGTATTCGTTATAATCCTTTTTATGTATGTGAAATTTGTAGTCCTGTCCCTACTTTTATTTCTGATTTTAGAAATTTTAGTTTTCTCTTTTTTAATTGGTATGTTTTCACTTGTGTCAGTGTATTTTCTGATTGTTTCCTTTGCCCACTGTTAATTGAATGTATTGTTTAATTTTCATATATTTTTTAATATTCCAGTTTTTTTTTTCTGTTACTGACTTCTAGTTCCATTGTGATGAGAAAAGATTCTTTGTATCATTTCAGTCTTTCAGAATTTATTAAGACTTGTTTTATGGCATAACATCCTGGATAATATTCCATGTGCACATGAAAATGACATTATTTTTGGCTACAGTGTTCTGTATATGCCTGTTAGCTCCTTTTGGTTTATAGTGTTCAAGTCCTCTACTTCCTTATGATCTTTTGTTTGGTTTTCCATCCATTATTTAAAGTGGGATATTTAAATCTCTTATTGTATAACTATATTTCTCCTTTCAAGTATGTCACTGTTCTTTTATATAATTTGGGGGGCATTTTCTGTTGTTTGGTACATGTAAATTCATAATGGTTTATATCTTACTGATGAATTGACCTTTTAATCAATATATAATGTTTTTTATCTCTTGTAACAGTTTTTGTCTGCAATTAGTATAATCACCTCTGTTCTCTTTTGGTTACTGTTTGCGTGGAATATCTCTTTTGAAAATCCTTTCATTTTTAACTTATTTATGTCCTTAGTGAGTCTCTTGTGGCAGCATATAGTTGGATCCATTCTGCCAAATTCTCTCTTTTGATGGGAGAGCCTCATCCTCTCTTCTCATCTGCACATTATAGTCTTGTTGTATGTCTGCCCCTAATCTTGTCCCAGGCTCACAGACTCGGTTTCTGTGAGTCTGTAATTGCCTAGAGCTTTTATGAGCTCTTTTATGAGCATTGCCTGCTGATTTTTCGATCTTAGTTTTGAGTTAGTTGAAGTAGGGATGAATGTTTTCCATCAGTTCTTCAAGTATCGCCAGATAGAGGAGAACTGACTTACATAAGACTTTGCAAATAAGATCTGTTCTAATTCTCAGGCGAGAACTGGCAACCACTGCTACTGCGTCAAGGCCAAGACTGCTGCTTTGCTGGGGAGGGTGTAGGACAAGGATGAGTGAAAGTATTTACAAAGGTTTCCTCCTCTTTTGGAAATGAGTTTTTCTTGATTGGGTGTTTGCTTGGCTTCTGTATACCTTAGACTGTTTCCAGAATTTCAGCAAAGTTGATTCAGACAGTTTCTGCATGTTGTATTTGATGTTTATATCGGCAAATGAGAGGTTGAAGCTATCTGGTTCACCATTCTGCTTGAACTTTATAATTTCAGATATGAAAAGCAACTGATGGCTGCTTTAACAAAGTAACCTTCAAGTTCAGTGGCTTACCCTGATAAAAGTTTATTTCTAGTTTGCCAAACAGTCCACTGTGAGTGAGTGTGATAAGTGTCGGTGGAGGAGTGCTGGCGGCGGTGGTGTTTGGATTGGGGAGTGAGAGTGGGTGTGTGTTTGAGGGAGCATTCTGTTTCATGTAGTCCTTTAGCAACAGAGCTGATCAAGCCTATGCCCTCCTTAACGTGTTGCTTCTGAGGTTGCCCTGGAGAACCTTAGGGGAAAGGGGAAAAGAGGGATGTGTTAGAGGTGTTTATGAGATAACCCTTGGAGATGGTGCAGTTGATTTTTACTCACGTATATTGGGCTAGATCTCAGGCACATGGCCATAATTAATTGTAAGACAGGCTGAAAAATGTAATCTAACCATATACTTAGGAAGAGGATGAAACTGGAAACTGATTTTGATGAACAGTTGATAATTTCTGCCCTACCAGCCATGCACAGAGCTTCCTTGAACTACCATGTTCTGTTGAATGAGCTATAAGATACACCACTATTTTATATTCCATTAAGAAGGAAGGGGGAAAGTGTTAGCAATTGAATAAGTACACAATGCCATCTAATCACTCTTACCTCTTGCATTATATTTAAAATAGAAATTATTTTAGATTTACTCAAACAGCTTTGCCTCAGTCCACTTCTGAATCATTTTTCCCCATTCATAGTTGATGTGTTTTTTCCACAGAGTTATTTATGTGCAGTTAGGAAAGTTGGTGATATAGCCCTGCCTCTGTTTTGTCTGGGATTTTCTTCTAAACCACTGATAACTATTCTGTAAGTTTTAATGCTGGCATATTCTTGATATTAGCAGATGGTGTTAATGAAAGGTTTTCAACCAATACTTGGACTCATGTTCTTTCTTCAAATGGTCATTTGGTTTGTTGCCTGAAATGTTGAGAGGTTGCAGTTGTCTAATTATATCATCATGAGAAGTGACAAATTCTCATACACAGTGGAGACTGTCATGACCACCACCTCCATGGTAGCAACTGCAAATACCTTTAATTGTAAGGCACCTGCCAGTTTCAGAGATGTTAAAATGTTTTTATTTTTTGAAGGTATCTTTCAGTTGAAGATGTATATAGTATATATAATGTTGAATTTGTTTTGAAATTCAAGTGTTTTTTTTAATAATTAAGACTTTAAAAAATGATATCTAAGCTATTGAAAATATTGGTTATTAGAACTTATTAAAAATTATATTTCAGTTTTTCAAGTTCTTTACTTTGGAGGATTAAGTGAAGGGTAAGATGGATCAGCTATTTGGAGCACTGGCTTAAAGTTATGAGAGTCTGATTTTAGAACAATACAGGAAAACACTTAAACACTGTTGGTTGCTTCTGAATGGAGTGGACTCTGACAGTGCTTTTTCTGTCATTGGAATTATTCATAAAGGTTTTGGATGAAAACCAGACAAAGTGAAAGCACTTCTTTTACTGGGCAGTAATTGAACAAAATGTTGTGTGGTGTGTCTTTCTGATTGTTGAGATTCTTATTCTGTAATAATTTAATTTTATATAAGTGGTCTTCCCTTTTCTGATTGTTGACAGTAATTTATCAATGCTTTCTGTTGGTTTGGAATACGAGTGATTTTTTTCCTTAATGTAAGACAGACAGCTAAATACATATTTCTGTTCTATTTCTAATTAAGTGATTAAACACACTAAGCCAAGGCATTTTTTGAAACACTGATTGGCCCAGAGGAAGTATAGATTCAAGGAATAGTATTTTTCTCTTTGTGGATTTCACTACAAATGTTACCTCATTTTTCTGGGGGCCCAGGAAAGTTTGTTGGTTCTTTTAAGGTTTAGTTTGTGAAAGTGGCTACTATCAATTTTATTTTTAATTAAAAAAAAGTCTTATGAATATAACTTTCTTTTCTTCTCTCCTCCCTCCTTCCTTTTTCTCTGTTTTTAGAGAGTACTTTTGGCCAGACTCTTTGGAATTATCAGTACGTAGTACTTCTAATATATTGAAGTTCTTTTTATTTAAAGTAAATATATAGTATCTCAGTATGCATATGGATTGAACTTCATTACTTTGATGATTAAGAATTTCTTAAATGCTGTGATACATGAAATATGTCTACAAATTAACGAGTAATTTATTTAAAGCTTTGTAATTGTTTCTTAAAATGAGTTAACATTACTTACAAGTAAATAACATGTAGCTTTAAAAAAATATTATTTATATTAATTAAAATTATTTTTAAGAAGAATTCAGTTCAGTTCAGTTGCTCAGTCATGTCCAACTCTTTGCGACCCCATGAATTGCAGCACACGAGGCCTCTCTGTCCATCACCAATTCCCGGAGTTCACTCAAACTCATGTCCATCGAGTCGGTGATGCCATCCAGCCATCTCATCCTCTGTCGTCCCCTTTTCCTCCTGCCCCCAATCCCTCCCAGCATCAGAGTCTTTTCCAATGAGTCAATTCTTCGCCTGAGGTGGCCAAAGTATTGGAGTTTCAGCTTTAGCATCATTCCTTCCAAAGGACACCCAGGGCTGATCTCCTTTAGAATGGACTGGTTGCATCTCCTTGCAGTCCAAGGGACTCTCAGGAGTCTTCTCCAACACCACAGTTCAAAAGCATCAATTCTTCGGTGCTCAGCTTTCTTTACAGTCCAACTCTCACATCCATACATGACCACTTTAAGAAGAATATATCGTAACAAATAAAATTTTTATTCTAGGAATTTATGTTAAGTATAATAATGACATAAAGAGGTTGGAAACCACTAGAAGTGGTGACTGTTATACATTTGTATATCTATGTATTTATATTTTGTTGTATTTTTATAAAGCAAAAGAGTACATTAAATTGTGACTATGATAAAGCACTCAAAAGGTATAAAAACATGAAGAATTAACGATGAGAGTTTCCACTTTCCTGAATACTGAATTCCAAACAAGTAAATACTGATAGTATTTGGCTCTTGTTTTTCCAAACCTTTATAAATTTTTAGCTTATTTTTATTTAATGCAACAATGTGTCAGGCATTGTTCTAAGCATTAGCAAATAGTGGAGAGTTATTATGAATACATTTTAAGTAGTTATTATGAATATGTTTTAAAATACTTATTACCCTAAGTAATAAATTATGAGAAACTGAGACCAAGAGAGGTTAATTAATTTATGGTTTAATCTAGTCAGTCTGTCCCTTGAGTCTATGCTCTTAATCTTTCTGCCTCTTAATGCTTTTGTAATGCAAATACTCTACTGTATATGTACTGTTATATAATATTTTGTTAGTTTTTATAGTAAAAACTAACATATATACATAGTTCTTTGGAGCTTGCTTTTTCTACCTAAAACTATATTTTGACTTGGCCTTGCTTTTTAAAAACTATGTTTTATTACAGTTCATTTAAATTTACTTACCATAAATTATTTTATCCTTGATGGACACTAGGTTTTTTTTTTCACAGTTACTAAAACATTATGATGAATATGTTAATAACCCACGTGTAGATGTGTAAGATTTTATGTGAAATCGATTCCTAAAAGTGAAACTGGGTCACAGGTAGTGCAGACTTGAAATTTTGGTAATATTGTTAAATCGTCCTTCAACATCGCTGAAATAATTTATACACACATCAGCATTGTATGAATACCAGTTTTCTCATAATTCTGCCAACAGAAGATGCCATTAATTCCTGAAATGTTTGCCAATGGAAAGGGTAAAAACTATAACTTGTGCTGTTGAAAATTACATTTCTTGAATACTTTCAATTTATCAGACATTTGAATTTCTTTTGTGAATTAATCTATGTATAATTTTTTCACACTTTTCTGTTGGATTGCCTGTTTTTGTGTTTTAGCTTTTAAATGTTGCAGTATTTTTTAAAAGCCCACTGTTGAGTTTTGTAGTTAAGAAAACAGACTTGATACAGACGGCCAGGCTGAGTCCTGGCTCTGCCACTTCTTAGGGAAGGTTGTTTAGTCTTCCTACGTTAGTTTCTTCAGTGGTAAAATAAGGTTAATGATGGTATACCTCAAGGAATAATTGTGAGGATTAAAATATTAGTAATTTATAAATGATATAGAATAATACCTAACCCTTAGCCAGTGCTCTCAGAGTACTAGCTTATAGTAATTAGTGCTGCTGTCACTTACGCTGTCTTGTTAGCAAAATTTAAAAATTTTGATCACATTGGCTAGTGTCTTATTTAGTATCTTTTGCACTTGAGATTTTGTTAAATTAAGACTTGTGCTCATTCAAATATCTGTGAAAGCTGGCGTTTTAGTGTCTTCAAAAAGTTGGATAACTTACAGGTTGCTCATCTTTGTGAAATTTCTTTTGTGTGGTAGGAGGTAGGTGGTCTTAAGACATTTGGTCCAAAGAAATCTAGTTATGCCCATTGATATTTTGTTAATCATGTACTAAAATTTCCACGTATGCAAGAATCTGTTTCTGGGCTCTTTTTTTCTATTTCATTGTGATCTATTTGCCAATTCTTGTGTCAGTATTACACTCTTATAATTACTATAGTTTATTTACATATTTTGATATTTTGTTTGGGAAAAATCTCTCATTCTTGTTCAGAATTTTCATAGTAATGGGATACACTTTTTCCAACTGGTTTTAGATTTTGCTCTATTTAAAGAATAGAATTCTATTCATATTTTATTAAAAAAATCCTGTAAGGCTTTAAAAAGGTTGATATTTTAACAGTGTTGAATGTTCTTATCCAAGAAATTAATAAATGTGATACATGCACATGGAGAGTCAAACAGTACAGACAGCATAAAATGAAAAATAAGCCTTTATCTTTGGTTTACTTCCAAAATCTGTTATCACCATTAATATTTCATGTATTTCATGTAGAAAAATTTTGTATTTATATAAATGTGTATTTAGAACTCCCTCGGGCTTCCCTTGGTGGCTCAGAGGTTAAAGCGTCTGCCTGCAATACAGGAGACCTGGGTTCTATCCCTGGGTCGGGAAGATCCCCCTGGAGAAGGAAATGGCAACCCACTCCAGTATTCTTGCCTGGAGAATCCCATGGACAGAGGAGCCTGGTGGGCTACAGTCCACGGGGTTGCAAAGAGTCGGACACGACTGAGTGACTTCACTTCACTATCCTTTTTAAAAAAACACTCATAGGATCATGCTCTAATACTTTTCTTCTTTCCACCTCATGATCTGTTGTGGAAATTTTTCAATAAGAAATTATAATGGTTTATTTATTCCTAAAATCTTTGTTGTCTACCCTTGTGTGGAAGTACTGAGATTTTATTTAATCACTCTCTTATTGATGGGCATCTTATTACATCAATTTTGGTCCTGCTAGTATAATTAATGTTTTATACGACTGAGTGACTTCACTTTCACTTTTCACTTTCATGCATTGGAGAAGGAAATGGCAACCCACTCCAGTGTTCTTGCCTGGAGAATCCCAGGGACGGCGGAGCCTGGTGGGCTGCTGTCTATGGGGTCGCACAGAGTCGGACACGACTGAAGCGACTTAGCAGCAGCAGCAGCATGTTGTATATTTATTTTTGTATTCTCATATATGTTTATGTCATAAGGCTAATTTCTAGCCATGAAATTGTTAGGTCAAAAGATTCAAGGTTTTCAATTGGCAGATGTTTCAGTTTCCACTCTTAAAATGTTAATTTATCGTTGTATTCCCACTTGTAGTGTATGCAAATGTGTATTTCCCAACACTACCTCTGGATTTTATCAACTGTGCTTTATTTTTTCCTCTTTGCTTGCTTTATTTTTTTAAGTCATGATGGAGGTTGAACCTAGTTTAATATGTTTGTTAGCCATTTTTTATCTTTTTAAGCTTACCATGGACAAAGCACCAGACTAAGTGAATTGCTTGTTCGTTTAATAAATTATTTGCATAATCATGCGAAATGCCGGGCTGGATGAAGTACAAGCTGGAATCAAGATTTCTGGGAGAAATATCAATAACCTCAGATATGCGGATGACACCACCCTTATAGCAGAAAGTGAAGCAGAACTAAAGAGCCTCTTGATGAAAGTGAAAGAAGAGAGTGAAAAAGCTGGCTTAAAACTCAGCATTCCAAAAACGAAGATCATGGCATCCGGTCCCATCACTTCATGGCAAATAGATGGGGAAACAGTGGAAACAGTGACAGACTTTATTTTTTTGGGCTCCAAAATCACTGCAGATGGTGACTGAAACCATGAAATTAAAAGACGCTTGTCCTTGGAGGAAAAACTATGAACCTAGACAGCATATTAAAAAGCAGAGACATTACTTTGCCGACAAAGATCTGTCTAGTCAAAGCTTTGTTTTTTCCAGGAGGGCCTCCCTGGTGGCTCAGCTGGTAAGGAATCCGCCTGCAATGTGGGAGACCTGGGTTCGATCCCTGGGTTGGGAAGATCCCCTGGAGAAGGGAAAGGCTGTCCACTCCAGTATTCTGGCCTGGACAATTCCATGGATTGTAAAGTCCACGGGGTCTCAGAGAGTCGGACACGACTGAGAGACTTTCACCTTCACTTCACTTCATGTATGGATGTGAGAGTTGGACTATAAAGAAATCTGAGCACCGAAGAATTGATGCTTTTGAACTGTGGTGTTGGAGAAGACTCTTGAGAGTCCCTTGGACTGAAAGGAGCTCAAGCCAGTCAATCCTAAAGGAAGTCAGCCCTGAATATTCATTGGAAGGTGTGATGCTGAAGCTGAAGCTCCAATACTTTGGCCATCTGATATGAGGAGCTGACTCATTGGAAAAGACTCTGATGCTGGGCAAGATTGAAGGCAGAAGGGGACAACACAGAATGAGATGGTTGGATGGCATCACTGACTCAGTGGACATGAGTTTAGGCATGCTCTGGGTATTGGTGATGGACAGGGAGGCCTGGCATACTGCAGTGATGGGGTTGCAAAGAGTCTGACACGACTCAGTGACTGACCTGAACTGAGTGATAAGGGAAACAAACATTCCCTTAGAATTAGGAAAGATTCTGTTTTTTTGTTTTTTTTTTTCCTGTTTGTTTATTTTACTTTACAATATTGTATTGCTTTTGCCATACATTGACTTGAATCTGCCATGGGTGTACATGTGTTCCCCATCCTGAAACCTCCCCTCCACCTCCCTCCCCATCCCATCCCTCTGGGTCATCCCAGTGCACCAGCCCCAAGTACCCTGTATCATGCATCGAACCTGGACTGGCGATTCGTTTCACATGATAATTTACATGTTTCAATGCCATTCTCCCATATCATCCCACCCTCGCCCTCTCCCGCAGAGTCCAAAAGACTGTTCTATACATCTTTGTCTCTTTTGCTGTTTCAAATACAGGGTTATCATTACCACTTTCTAAATTCCATATATATGCATTAGTATACTGTATTGGTGTCTTTCTTTCTGGCTTACTTCACTCTGTATAATAGGCTCCAGTTTCATCCACCTCATTAGAACTGATTCAAATGTATTCTTTTTAATGGCTGAGTAATACTCCATTGTGTATATGTACCACTGCTTTCTCATCCATTCATCTGCTGATGGACATCTAGGTTGCTTCCATGTCCTGGCTATTAAAAACAGTGCTGCGATGAACATTGGGGTACACGTGTCTCTTTCCCTTCTGGTTTCCTCAGTGTGTATGCCCAGCAGTGGGATTGCTGGATCATAAGGCATGTCTATTTCCAGTTTTTTAAGGAATCTCCACACTGTTCTCCATAGTGGCTGTAGTAGTTTGCATTCCCACCAACAGTGTAAGAGGGTTCCCTTTTCTCCACACCCTCTCCAGCATTTATTACTTGTAGACTTTTGGATCGCAGTCATTCTGACTGGCGTGAAATGGTACCTCATAGTGGTTTTGATTTGCATTTCTCTGATAATGAGTGATGTTGAGCATCTTTTCATGTGTTTGTTAGCCATCTGTATGTCTTCTTTGGAGAAATGTCTATTTAGTTCTTTGGCCCATTTTTTGATTGGGTCATTTATTTTTCTGGAGTTGAGCTGTAGGAGTTGCTTGTATATTCTCGAGATTAGTTGTTTGTCAGTTGCTTCATTTGCTATTATCTTCTCCCATTCTGAAGGCTGTCTTTTCACCTTGCTAATAGTTTCCTTTGATGTGCAGAAGCTTTTAAGGTTAATTAGGTCCCATTTGTTTATTTTTGCTTTTATTTCCAATATTCTGGGAGGTGGGTCATAGAGGATCCTGCTGTGATGTATGTCAGAGAGTGTTTTGCCTATGTTCTCCTCTAGGAGTTTTATAGTTTCTGGTCTTACGTTGAGATCTTTAATCCATTTTGAGTTTATTTTTGTGTATGGTGTTAGAAAGTGTTCTAGTTTCATTCTTTTACAAGTGGTTGACCAGATTTCCCAGCACCACTTGTTAAAGAGATTATCTTTAATCCATTGTATATTCTTGCCTCCTTTGTCAAAGATAAGGTGTCCATATGTGCATGGATTTATCTCTGGGTTTTCTATTTTGTTCCATTGATCTATATTTCTGTCTTTGTGCCAGTACCATACTGTCTTGATAACTGTGGCTTTGTAGTAGAGCCTGAAGTCAGGTAGGTTGATTCCTCCAGTTCCATTCTTCTTTCTCAAGATCGCTTTGGCTATTCGAGGTTTTTTGTGTTTCCATACCAATTGTGAAATTATTTGTTCTAGCTCTGTGAAGAATGCTGTTGGTAGCTTGATAGGGATTGCATTGAATCTATAAATTGCTTTGGGTAGTATACTCATTTTCACTATATTGATTCTTCCAATCCATGAACATGGTATATTTCTCCATCTATTAGTGTCCTCTTTCAATAATGTATTAGTTTTGCCAAACATCAAAATGAATCTGCCACAGGTATACCCGTGCTCCCCATCCTGAACCCTCCTCCCTCCTCCCTCCCCATACCCTCCCTCTGGGTCCTCCCAGTGCACCAGCCCCAAGCATCCAATATTGTGCATCGAACCTGGACTGGTGACTCGTTTCATACATGATATTATACATGTTTCAATGCCATTCTCCCAAATCTCCCCACCCTCTCCCTCTCCCACTCCCACAGAGTCCATAAGACTGTTCTATACATCAGTGTCTCTTTTGCTGCCTCGTACACAGGGTTATTGTTACCATCTTTCTAAATTCCATATATATGCGTTAGTATACTGTATTGATGTTTTTCTTTCTGGCTTACTTCACTCTGTATAATAGGTTCCAGTTTCATCCACCTCATTAGAACTGATTCAAATGTATTCTTTTTAATGGCTGAGTAATACTCCATTGTGTATATGTACCACAGCTTTCTTATCCATTCGTCTGCTGATGGGCATCTAGGTTGCTTCCATGTCCTGGCCAATATAAATAGTGCTGCGATGAACATTGGGGTACAGTGTCTCTTTCACTTCTGGTTTCCTTGGTGTGTATGCCCAGCAGTAGAATTGCTGGGTCATATGGCAGTTCTATTTCCAGTTTTTTAAAGGAATCTCCACACTGTTCTCCATAGTGGCTGTAGTAGTTTGCATTCCCACCAACAGTGTAAGAGGGTTCCCTTTTCTCCGCACCCTCTCCAGCATTTATTGCTTGTAGAATTTTGGATAACAGCCATTCTGACCAGTGTGAGATGGTACCTCATAGTGGTTTTGATTTGCATTTCTCTGATAATGAGTGATGTTGAGCATCTTTTCATGTGTTTGTTAGCCATCTGTATGTCTTCTTTGGAGAAATGTCTGTTTAGTTCTTTAGCCCACTCTGTGATTGGGTCTTTTATTTTTCCGGAATTGAGCTGCAGGAGTTGTTTAAGTGCTCAATATGTGCCAGACATAGCTGTAAGTTCTTTACAGATGTTCACTTATATTAGCATCACAGCAGCCCCAGTGGGCACAGGGATTATGTTACTTTACAAATGAGGAAGCTCAGGTACCAAGTGGTGGTTTTGGTCAAGGTCGCACTTGGTTTGGGAGAGGCCTTCTGGCTTTCTGTCCTCTTCACTTACCCCCTGATAATGCGTGCTTTTGTTTTGCAAAAGTGTTGCTTCTGTTTTTATGTGATGTGTGCTTATTATTAATTATTTTTGAAAGATGTTTTTTATGCTGTGCATTGTATAATTTTTTGGATTACAATTCATAATTGGCATGATTTAATTTTTAACTTAAACAACTAGTAGAAAAAGTAAAGTTGTGGATAATAAAATTGTTAATAATTGTCAAAAAATTGTCAACATTGTGAAGACGGCTTTGTTCCCTCAAGTAGATGTGTAATGAGTACCACTTTACACAGGATTTATTCACTTTTCTTTGTCAACCTGTATTCCAAATTTGTACTTATGAATTATTGAAAGTTTTTTTAAAAACATCTGCTTTTTTATTTTTATTTTATTTTTTTAAAATTTTATTTTATTTTTAAACTTTACAAAATTGTATTAGTTATGCCAAATATCATAATGAATCCGCCACAGGTATATATATATTTTTTTTACAGGTCATAATTTTTTTTTTCACCAGTTATAATTTTTTTTTTCAAGTTAGTGCAATGGACCACATATTAAACATAAACTACAATTTGCAACTTTTAGCAACATAGTCTATGAACTTGCTGCTCAGACTGGAGTGCTTAGGTATCTATGAATTTTTAGCAGGGAGTCTGTGAAGCCATGCAATAAAATGTATTACTCTTTTAAGCACCATTTCTACTAAAAGATTGGTGGGGGTGGAATATTAAGTAATTTAATTGCTTGACATTTAAAAAGAAACTAATTCTGAACATAAAAGACAAAAAATTTCACATTGATGGTCTCTACCATAGAGATCCTGAAGGTATGTATCAGTTCATTGTGTAGAAAGGTTTCAGCAGTTAGTGGTTGCCTTTGAAGTCAGTTGGGGTCTTGGAAAGTTGTGAAACGAGTGAACTAACCAACATAAAATGCTGATCAATAAGGCTGAGCAAGAGCCCTGCATTTTAGCATTCATTTACTATATATAGTATCGATATCAAAGTGTTAACCAGTAATCTTTGTTGGGTTGTTGAAAAGAATAATACTATTAAAGAGACATTTTGTTTTAAATCTTGGGAATATTTTCTTGGATTTTATCAAACCCCACTTTTAAGTAATCCTGAGTAAAATTAGGGTTTACTAAAAAAAAAGATAATTTGGGGGTTATTGTTTGATTTGCAAAAGCATTGAAAATAATATTTCTTTAAATAATTTACTTCTTTAGTTTCTTCAGCTCATATTCACAGTGTTCAGCCCTACATAAAAATATACATAAAAATAAAGCAAAGAACCACCAATAGTTTACAGACTTTTCTTTTTTTTTAATGTAAAACATTGTGGTGAAAGATTAAAAGCATATAAATTTGAAAATTTGAATACCCAGTATTTTGTTTTTTAAAATATCTAATAAGTTTGAGTAAAAGCAATATTAATAACTGCCTTTAATTTTATTCTAGATAATGAGATCAGGGCTTGAATGTGCCACTTTATTTTTATTTTTTTTTTGGAGTATAGTTGATTTACATGTTATGTTGGTTTCAGGTGTATAGCAGAGTGATTCAGTTATACGGATACGTATATTCATTCTTTTTTAGATTCTTTTCTCATATAGATTATCAGAATATTGAATATTGTTCCCCTGTGTTACACAGTAGATCCTTGTTGGTTATCTATCTTGTGTATAGTAGTGTGTGTTTGTATGTTCGTCCCAAGCTCCTGATTTACTCTTTCTCCCCACATTTCCCCTTTGGTAACCATAAGTTTGTTTTTGATATCTTTAAATCTGTTTCTGTTTTATAAATAAGTTAATTTACATCATTTTAAAAAATTAGATTCCACATATTACTGGTAGTATATGATATTTTTTTCTCTGACTTACTTCAGTTAGTATGATAATCTCTGAGTTCATCCATGTTGCTGCAAATGGCATTATTACATTTTTTTTGTGGCTGAGTAATATTCATACACACAAACACACACTCAAGTAACCCATATTCTTTATCCATTCAGTCATTGGACATTTTGATTGTTACCACTGTTTTTTATTAATAAATATGACCATCATCATTCAACTTGTAGAGTGACATGAATATATTCTTGAAGTATGCAGATGATAATAGCTTTTTTACTTAAGTGACTTCAGAAAGAAAAGAAGGGCAAGGTGGGTGATAGGGAACCTTTAAGTAGGGGAGTTGTAGGAAGAGCAAATTAAAGAGTTAGCATGCTGTCCTGGGGTGTATTTTCTGTGTGGAATTTGCACCCATTAACAGAGGAAGTATAAAGCATTCTCTTTGTGTAATAAACTAAACAAGATAAAAATATACTTTGTTCTTTTTACTTTTACTTTGTTTTACTGCCATTTAGACTTGACTGAGGAAGAAAAATAGAGGTCGGTAGAATTGGCATAGTTCTTAGTTTGAGTTTCTTTATTTTTCACTGTTATTTGTTCATTCAGGGATTTTTATTTATATCATCTGAAACTCTGTAGATTGCAAATTTTCTATAACATGGCTAATTACTTTTATAATAAAGAATATACATAGAACAGAAAGCAAATTGTCCAGGATAAAAAAAAAATCTAATTTCTTTGACATTTCTTTATGCTTTAAGTAGAAGATGAACCAGAAGTGAGAATTGAAGAGTTGGAGAGTTTTGTTTTGTTTTTTGGTGTCGGGACAGGCAGGGGGAGGGGTTGTTCATAAGACACAAGAAGATTACTAAAATAGAGGAGGTGGGGGAAGGAACTTTGTAAACTGAGAGGTGTGTATACAGGATGGTGATTATATGAGACTCCTCTAAGATGTGCCCCTCAATTTTCTGTTCTTGTTATTTTAGGGGGAGAAATCCCGTGTTTTGAGGATATGATTTCTGTGATATGATGAGGAGTACTAGGATTTTAAAAAATTACTGCAAATATATGTTAGTTGGCCAAGTCCAAATTGTAGTGACAAAAGAAAATAATAAAAAATCCATCGCAACTCTGGAAAACAGGAAAGGATGCTGTCAGTGAACATTTGGGGACTTCCTGGTAAATATAAGACTGATTAGATTATTAAAAACCACTACTGAATAGCTTATAGCATAGGGAAAATTGCCTGTGGGTAATATTGGGGTAGGTAGATCAGTGAGTTCAGGATCAGTGAATCTAGATGAGAAATATACTAGTTTCTCCCCTTTACCACACTAAGGGCAAAACCCACCTAGAAAGTCTCACAGTCATTTATGGGAAGGGTGGGAGTTGGCGAGACTCTTGAGGAAGGTAAAGCAATGTCCTGAATCAATCATAAGTATTGAACAGTCTAGGTCTTTATTTAAACAGATGAAGATAATGATGAAATACTGGATATTTGAGGGCTTCTCAGGTGGTGCCAGTGGTAAAGAACCCACCTGCCAATGCAGGAGACACGAGAGATGCAGGTTCAGTCCCTGGGTTGGGAAGATCCCATGGAGGAGGCCATGGCAACCACTCCAGTATTCTTGCCTGGAGAATCCCATGGAAAGAGGAGACTGGCAGGCTACACAGGGTTTCTGAGTTGGACACGACTAAAATTTATCAACTTAGCACACAGCAGTGCTAAACAGAGGACTCATTCTAAAATAGGCAGAGCAAATAGCCCAGAAATCAGTTAATATATAAAAAAAAGCAAACTGAAAATATTTAGTTTCTAGAGAAAATAACAGTGAAAAAAACCTCTTGACAATTATTTGATTGCCAAGTACAACCTATGGAGGCCAAAAAATATAGAAGGTACTAGAATCCAGAGTGCTGAGTTGATATCAATCCAAAGAGCAAGTGCACAGAACACTTGCTGACTTAAACACTTACATTTACAGGTCACATGCTTTTGAGGGGAGAGATCTTTGGGTTTCCAGTAGATGAGAAGTTATAATTAAGGCCTCTGCATAAGGCCAAGGCTCTTCAAGATAAGGTTTTAATGGAAGAGTCTCCAGAAAATGAAATTTAACTTCCAGCAGAGAACATCAGAGAAGTTTTCTTCCCTTGGTATTTCTGTGTAAGACTAAAAAGTCTTCCCCTAAAAATTTGTGGCCATAAGCTTGTCTTCATGTGGGTGTGAGATTCTAATTTATACTAACTGCCTAGTTCAGGAAACTGCAGGCAGAGAAAATTTTTAAAAAATCGTCAAATGTTCATAGTGCTATGAAGCACCTAACAGAAACAAAAGTAAATACTCTTTTAAAGGCGGGTACATGTTCAAGATGAGCCTTTTAGTATATCTCTTGGTAGAGCCTGAATGAAATGCTTTGGAGAAAATCAGCAATCATGAGCAAGAGTAAGCAGGGAAAAAACCCCAGCAACATTAGACTTCTGTGATATTAAAATTAATAGGAGTATGGAATTATATACAAATGTTAAAAGAAATAAAATGGAAGATTAAAAACAAGAGCAAGAGACAGAATGCTGTCAAGAAGTACCAGGAAGATTTGAAAAAGAGCTTGTAGAAATGAAAAATATAATAATTATATTGTAATTGGAAAACATTGAATGGCTTAAATATATGAAACCTAGCTGAAGAGGGAATTAATGAACTAGAAGATAGATTTGAAAAAACAGAGAAACGGGAACATGAAAGACATAGAGTCAGAAGAATAAACATGTCTTAATATGTGTGAAGTTGGAGTTCAGAAAAAGAGAATGAGGAGACTGACAGTCTATATCCAAAGGAGGAATGAGCGTTTTCCGAAATTAAAAGATATCTATCATTAGACTGAAAAAAAAAAAACAAAAACAAACCCCAACACAGTAAATCCAGAGGAAGCAAAATACCTGGATAATACTTAGGACAAAAGGAAGATAAAAGTAACCAGAAATAGCTTACCTGCAGAGGTATAAAATTAGACCAGTAGCAGACTTTTAAACAACTGTAGATGCGGTAAGAGAATTTTAAATACTAAAAGATTACAGATACCATCTTGAAAGTAACTAGCAAAATCAATCAAAAACAAGTGTTTTGAAATGTATTTTCAGACAGGTATCAGATTGTTAAAAAGATTAAAGTGTGACTATACTATATGGGTTAGCATATGTAACAACAAGAACTCTTTAAGTTTGCAGAAGTATAAACAACTAGTTTTCGAGAGTCATTTGGCAAAATCTGAGAAGCTTGAATGAACATTTCTCCAATGATCTGGAAATTCTGCACACACACACACACATATATATATATATATATATATATATATATATATACACACACACACACATATACATATATGTATATATACTCATGCTTACATATACCTTAGCATTGTTTATTGATCTGTTTTGACCATAACATAAACTTTCAGGAAACAAAATTTACTGTGTATAGCACACTTTGATCCACCTCTGTGCCTTACCACTTTTTCCCTTTTACCTTTACTCCTCACCTATGACCTTGACCTACTAATGTGATTTTATTGATGGGTTGTAAGCTGTAGTTTGAAAAACACTTCCTTAAAAAAACTCACATATAAGTGTAGGAATATTCATACCAGTATCATTTGTAAAAGTGAAACACTGGAAGCAGTCTTAAGCTCTTAATAAATGGAGAGTGGACAAGTAAACTGTGGCATATTTCATGTAAGGTGAAGAAGACTGTGTAAAGTGTTAAGTTTTTATGAAGCTTAAAAATATAAAGCAATACTATGTATAGTTTTATGGATGTATGTATATATAAAATATATAAGGAAATCCATGGTAATGATAGACACCAAGCTTAGATTATCTCTAGGAGGAAAATAAAGGTATTCTGTTATGTAGGTAACAATTTTTCTTGAACGGAGGAGTAGATACATAGGTGTTTGTTAAATGATATCTTATACTCCTTTGTATGTCTAAAATATTTCACAATAAATTTTTTGAAAAGGGAGATAGTGATATTGACAGATTGAGATTTCTTTCAGGGAACAGAGCAAAAAGAGTTGGATTTTATAAGAGAAAAGTTTGAGACCTAAAAAATAGATTCAAGAGATCATCTGTGAAGTAAGAATTCCAGAAGTGAAAAATACATACTGTAAAAGCAGTAGACAATGAAATGGTAGAGTAAAATTTTCCTGAACTGAAGAATGCCATCAAATAAGATATGCTGAAATCAAATTTCTGGTATAATCAAATAGTGGTCAGATTTTGAATTTCAAGGATCAAAAGAAAACCAAGTTTCCAGATAGAGTAAACAGACTTGCCCTAATGCAAAAAAAGTATCAGATTGGCATCTGATTTTTCTTTTGCAGCACTGGATACTAAGGAACAGTGGAAAATTTCTATAGAATTCTGAGGTAAAAGTACTATGATCCTAAGGTTCTGTATACAGGCAAAATTGTTTTAAAGTGTGAAGACAAATATAAAAGAACTCTGAGCTATAACACTTACAAATGAATATATTATTTGGAAGTACTTAAGCAAAATGAAATGAGTCAGAGAATTCTGGATGGAAAAAAGAAAGACATGCACTAAGTATAAATGAACAAAAGCAAACAATAAACCGAAACAGTCAGTGAAACTTTTGGTTAAATCTAAAAACTTGTCGCTAATGTACTTTGATGTATATTTGAGGTATAATATAAACAGAGAAAATATTCCTAATAAAATGCAAGATCTGAAAAAATGACCACTAGGAAATAAGATTTAGATGTTTTAATAAGAATAAAACCTGGGCTTTGGCAGGTGATGAGTGGAGGGAGGAAAGTAAAAGAATACTATGCATAGTTTGCTATGTAAAGTATTTCTATTCATAGAACTACAGAAGTGGATACTTTTTGCTTTACTTATGAAGGAATATAGAAATCTTGAAAATTTGAAGAGACTTTTGTTAAAAGATGGCAGGGTATCAGCTCTCTCAAACTTCATCACATCTTTTTGAAACAACTAAAAATGTATTTTTTTTTTAAAGAAAAATATGTTGGGCAGCAAGAAAGGGTGACATTTGTATAGCAAATTTGGGGGGAATTCCCTGAAGATAGAAAGTAGATGGAATGAGAGAGACAGAGAAACAAGAGCAGAGAAAAAACTGCAAGTGAAACCAAGTTTTTCCTTGGTACACTTCAAGAAACTCCCATCCGTTTTAACAGTTTCAGAGGATTCAAGTGGTCTGTGGCATAATCATCAGATTAATTATTTTAAGAGCTGCTTGTACCAAATGGACTCTTTTCTTCTTCAATTGTACAGAATGATAGTCAGCAGTGGTATTTGTCTCTAGGATAGGAGACATGGCTTCTGTTCTGCATGTGATGAGTCTAGGAAAGGCTTCTGATTGTGGATGCTGTAGTGGAGAGAGAGCAAAGCGGAGCCTGAAACACAAAAGGGGGGAAAGGGAAGATCAGTTCCACGGATATGAAACACAGTAAAACAGTCTGCCCCAAAAGTAAAATCTTCCTGTTGTTTTCAGTCTTTCAACAACCCACTTTATGACATACATTCTAAATTGAAACCTCTGGATATGCTCTGCCCACTCACACTCATCCTGAAATCAACTCTCCAATTCAGGGAAGATTCCTTCAGAAAGTGACAGCCCTACAGATCTACATTAGAAACCCTGGCTATTTAGCTAATTCTGGGACACCATTCACAAATTTGGAAGATCAATGATTACCAGAAAACCAAAAATATGAGTAGAGGATGAACTGAGAGAAATTGACTCCTGAAAAATGAGAATGATACAAGATGTAGGTAGAACCTAAATGTAATTTGCATCCTTAGAGATTTAAGATCATAAAGCAGCTGTAAAAATAAGCCAGCTTGTTCTGAAAGCAATCTGCAGAGTTCTCAGAAACAAAAAAATATTGCTAAAATAAAAAATATTCAAGGGAAGGGCTGAAAGTTAAATTAATGATATAGAAGTAAGGTTGAGGAAATATCCTAGAACCTGAAGTTTAAAAGATGGATATTGGAATATGAGCATTTGTTTAAGTTACGTGGAACATGGAACCAGATATGTGTTCCAGGAATGTGAGGGAGTGTTGAATATTAACAGAGATTGGTATATACAGATGTGCAAAGATGGCCAAGATACATAAGGTGAATAAACGTGTTGCGAGAATAGTATTTTAGTATGTTTGTGATCATAAATCATATGCATGTTTGAATATGAATGAGAAAGATGAAAGGACATGAATGATCTCCTTTTGGGAAAAGGATGGAGGGATGAGAGAGGAATACTTTTCATTTTTCTTAAAGCATGGTATTTTAAAAGGAGTATATTTTTATTTAAACAATAAGTTATTAAAAGTAATGTTGCTTGAAAAGGAGAGCAACATGAGGTTAGCAGGTATTACTTAAAGGGATTACTATGATTTATGCATAGTCTCAAGTCCATAATTTTCTTTGTAGTGTACAATTTTTTCTGTTACTTCTTAGCAATTGTCTCCTTCCCTTACTTCCTAGATTCTCAACCGAAGTGTATTTTCACACACTTCTCTGAACCTTCTTTACGCAGAGTATTGGGGCGGGAAGTGCTAATTCCTTTGTTGCATGTGAATTTTATCAGAGAGGATATATATGTGGAGAATACCTTCAAGTAAGGATATTTTCTAGGTATTGCTTTATGAATAAAGGGTAGTATCAATCCAACACCTTCTGTGGAATGAGTCAGGATGTAAATAAATTATGTTAATGATTAATAAAGGGAAAAACAGGAGAATTCCATATTTAAGATTTTGAAGTATATTCTGGTGGGATTTTTTGGGATGAGAGTGGGAATTGCTCAATATCAGAACAGTAACATGTGAGTATAATCACAGAGGTGTGAAGTGGTGATCTGGACCACCTGAAAGGCCCCATCCTTTTTGTGAGGAGATGGATATGATCCTTGATCTCAGTTTGCTACATCTACTGTAACCTCTGACCCCTCCACCATCACTGAGGATGCTTCTCTAAGGCCTGAAGAAGCGGTAGAGGATCACGAGAGAGCGAGTGCCTGAAGATCCTTGCCTGGGACAAGCTATGGGAAGAAAAGTCCTGCAGGTATTCTTCTTTTGTGTTTTACTTGGTTGCTGTGTTTTTATTGGAGAAAATAATTCTTTTCCTTGGAAGGGGTGAGGAGTGGTTGGTGGGAGGTGGGAGATGAGAAGGAGTAGTTCACTTTTCACTTTCATGCACTGGAGAAGGCAATGGCAACCCACTCCAGTACTCTTGCCTGAAAAATCCCACAGACGGAGGAGCCTGGTAGGCTGCAGTCCATGGGGTTGCTAAGAGTTGGACACGACTGAGCGACTTCACTTTCACTTTTCACTTTCATGCATTGGAGAAGGAAATGGCAATCCACTCCAGTGTTCTTGCCTGGAGAATCCCAGGGACGGGGGAGCCTATGGGCTGTCGTCTATGGGGTCACACAGAGTTGGACACGACTGAAGTGACTTAGCAGCAGCAGCATTCTTTTGTAAGTGTGATAGAACAGTTGGGAAACAGTACCAGCATCTTTCTGTCCTTTTCTTTTTCTGCTTTTACATGGTGTTTTCTGTCATCTTCAAAATAAAAGAGGCTATTCTTGAATCACAGATTCACTTCTGTGGTGTTAAGATTCACTAAGAACATTTAGGTACATAGCATGCTGACATAATAGATTACCTAGTTGCAAATTTTAAAAACTAATGGTAAATGTTTAGATCTGTGAATGGTATTGAATTTAAATTTCTGAATATATGCTTAAAAAGCTTGTTTGTAATTGTTATTTTTTCTTTTGTGTTAGTTTAACCATTTGACACTGATTTATTTCTTTGGCATGAAGATTTAATACTGATATGCACTTAAGTAATTAATTAACTGGAGCACCTTAAGTCTTACATTTGTTATTTTTCTCTAGAATAGTAGTCTCAAGTGCCAGGAGCCCAGCTCTAGTTCCAGTGCAACTTAAACATATTGCAAAAAATTATTTTCTTCAAACTGTATGGCAGAGAATTTCATTGAGATTTTCTAGGTACTACTTATTGAAGTTTTAGAAATGGTATATTCAGATATATTCTTGATAATTTGTTAATTCTGTTGTGCTTTTTTAATGATACTGTAAGAAGTATGCTTGAGTGTGGGGAGGGGTTGTTTTTGAAAATTTAGAGCATTTGGAACATATAACAATTCAATTAAGTGAATATAGACAAAAATATGTCAATAAAATTGACCAAGGAAAAGTAAGTGAAATGACAGGATATGCTGGTAGTTTTCTTCTTTTCTGTTTGAATGAAAATAAGAAATGTTCTTAATAGAGATTTTTGTGTCATTTTCTCTTCCTTTTTTTTTCTAGCATGAACATTAGGAAAAGACCTCTTTTTATTTCATCTTGTCTTCCAGTCCATTTTGAATCAAAAAAGACTCATTGAAAACTCCTTTGAGAAGAGTTTTGAAGAAGGAAAAAGAAATACTGTTGAGAGAAGTTGTGCAGACCAGAAGGGAGATAGAAACACATGTTTTGGTGTGTAACACCAGCAGGACTTCATAGAACGTGGAGAACTGAGAAGAGAGAAAATTAAGAAGTGACTGAAAATTGTGGGGCCTGGTGGGAAAGTACTGGCCATCTACTAATGTGGAAAGGCAGTTAATGCTTCAGTCCCAGGGCTTTTTGTCTCTGCTGTGCAGTTAGCATAAATTCTTCTCACATTCTGAACCGCCCCTTTATCCTCTGTGAATGATGGAACTCTACTTCTGTTTCAGCAGTGCTTCCAAAGATGAGTGAAAATATATAGTGTCTGCCAAAATCTGAAAAGTGTAGTCCATTTACTTATCACTAGAGCTTTGTAAGGTACCCGCTCCTGCATTTTAAATTTCTGTAGTTCGCAAAACCAGCCATTGTAGGGTGTTTTTTTTTTTTTTTTTGTCAATAAATACTAGATTGTCAACGTGAAATATAATGATTCTTCATCATTGTGGCAGTTTTCTCCAATTTGATATCAATAGTCACCTTGGTGAAAACTAAGATTTTATTTTTTACACTTAAATAATTATGTTGTTTTTGATGTGTCATTGTATGAGTTCCTGTTTTTCTTGAGATTTTAACAGACCTTGACTTACTGTATATGTCAAAATAAAAATCTTTAAATAGTAAATATGTTGTAATATTGTGGATACTGATCTTATATTAATTTTTCACTAAGTATTGAGTTTGATTTTCATATAAACCCTGACCCTAACTGTCATATTTATCTCAAATTTTGGAAATTAGTTTGTGTTATATAACAAGCATCTTATGGATTTGGCTTCTGTGTGTTTTAAATTTTACTTGTTTTAAGCATTTTTTATAAATAATGTACTCATTCTATTAGGCAGCTTTTCTTTGGAAGTCAGGAGGACTTTATGTTTTTGAAACTGTAATTGGTTGTTTAAGTTCTCCAGACCAGTAATACAAATTCTGAATCTTGTTTCTAATTCCATCTTTTCTTATTTTAAGGACTTTTAGGATACATTGTGATCCTTTTTGAGCATAATATCTCAGTAGTGAAGAATATGTTCTCCTCATCTTTCTCCAAGGAGGATTTCTTGATTGAAAGTTCCTCTTGTACACTGGGTTCTCTTCTGAGTACCCTCTTACTAATGCAGAGTGGTTGTGTGTGTATATGAAAGGGCATGATGTTGTTTCAGTTTGACATAAGAAATTGTACAAACGTGTTTATTAACTGCATTGCTTGTTGTGGCAAAAAGCTAGAAATAACTTTAACACACATCAAGAGGAAGAATGTTTGTGATGGAATGTTACAAAACTCTTAAAAATGGGTTCTCTGTTCATTCTAAGGAGTGTGTGTGATTTTTTTTTAATAAGTGAAGAAATTTAGGTATAATTCACAGTGTATCCTATTTTAAAAAACTTTGTTTCTATGAAACATGTTTTATATATTTTTTTTTGTTTTATATATTTTAGATAAATGATAATTATCTTGACATATGGGATAGAGGATAAGGAAGAAATAGGGATGATCTTTTTTTTCTTTTCATATATTATCACATTCATTTATATGAAAGTGCTACTTTTTATAATTTTTCAGGAAGAGTTTAAAGATTATCAAGAAAGTACTTAAATGTAGTTTTATAGTATTTTATAACTTTATAAAAATACAGAAAAATAAAAATACTTGTAGTGGTCAGTGATATATATACACACACACACACACATATATATATAGGTTGCTATTACTGTGATAAGGAGGATGCAGTATGGATTATGATTCCATGGGAACACTAAGAAGCCAGCTTTATCTATAGGAAATAATGAGAGTCAGGGATAGTATGGACGTCTGAAATGTGGTCAAATGTGAGACACTAAATTGCCCAACAAAATTTAATTGAATTTACTTGCGGCCCTTCTTTCCTCCTTCTTAGAAAGGAGCAGGCAGAAGAGGAGCATCCAACAGTGTAAAGAGGAAAAAGCGGAATGTTATTTGAATTCTGTGCTGGAGAACAACACACTAACTAGAACTGGGCATGGTGAACCAGGCTCGGACCAAAACATTTCTGGGCCTCTGTTTTCTGAGCTATAAGGACTTTGTACTCAGGGCTTTCCTGGAAATAGGATTACACAATAAAGAATCCCCGCATAATAGAGAGTTAATTTTAAGTTTTAATATTTCCTCTGCTAGTAAATATTAATAGCTTTACTGTGTTTTGGAGAGGGTGGGGTTAATATAGCGATACATGTAGATGTGAAGTTGGCCATTACTTTGCTCAACTAGAGTATAAGAATATTTATCTTTTAAGACCTGATAACTATTACATAAGGAAAATTACTGCATTAGTAAATATTTGTGGCTTCCTTAGATTTGTACAGGTAACCTCACGAGTTCATAGGGTGTAAGTGATAAAGTATAACTTAAAAATACAGAAAAGTGACAGTTAATAGATCTGGAAGTCTTAGGAAATGCTTTTATAGTATTGAGGGAGACAAAACTTTAAACTTATTTTGTATTATGCCCAGGGAATTGTGTGTATAACTTAAAAAACAATTAACCTTGAGTTTACTTGAGGAAAAAACATAATGTCTGTGGGATAAAGATGAATTTTTACTATTAAGCTTCCTATTATGTCAAGTCACTGAACTAAGGTTTCACAGGCAGAGACTCTATTTGCTTTTCATTTTTGTCTCTACCCTTTCTCTTTCTCTCAGCTTGAATACTCATAAGTCCCTTTGATTATTTTAATACATGATTATAAACTTAAATAAATTGTATTAGCCATGTTTTTCTCCTTTCAGCTGGGTTATCAAAGGATTATATAAACCAGTATTTTCTAAACTTCAAATAGTTTTGTACAATATTGTAATCTAATATATGTGTGTACAGCATAAACTGTAATCTGATTTGTGAGTTGTGGTTCTCTATTTGCTATCCATATGTTTTAAAAGACTTACCTGTTATTTGGGTTTTATTATAACTCACAGGATAATTATAAAGATTTGACAGTGGATAGGATAGCTTTGATGGAGAAGGCAATGGCACCCCACTCCAGTACTCTTGCCTGGAAAATCCCATGGACAGAGGAGCCTGGTAGGCTGCAGTCCATGGGGTCGCTAAGTCAGACACGACTGAGCAACTTCACTTTCACTTTTCACTTTCATGCATTGGAGAAGGCAATGGCAACCCACTCCAGTGTTCGTGCCTGGAGAATCCCAGGGACGGGGGAGTCTGGTGGGCTGCCGTTTACGGGGTCGCATAGAGTCGGACACGACTGAAGCGACTTAGCAGCAGCAGCAGCAGGATAGCTTTGAAAACTATCAAGATTATACAAACAAATTGTTATTATTTTATTCACTGGTTTAAAAATATTAGAGGTCCTAGAACTATATTCTTAAGAGCTGAAAATACTTTGGAAATCATTTACTGATTTTAGGTGTAATTGAAATGGTACAGTTTTATGAATAGCAATATTTCCATTATATTAGAGAAAATTGAGATGATTTTACTAGATGACTACTGATTATAACCAGTATTATTCAATGAGTTATGGAAATATATAAGATATTACCAAAATTTAGGAACAATCTGGCACTTTTCAGAGTCAATAAGTAGACTTTGTCAAATAGTTAAGTGGCTCTGAAAATATCCAACATTATCCCATAGTTTGGGACCACAGTGTATGACTACAAAGTATTGAAATTTATTACTTTTTGTTTCTAACTCACTTTGGCCAAAACTAAACTCATTGTCTTTTCAAGCCTTTTCACCCTGTGGAGAAGGATCCTTTCGTCTCTTCAGTTACAGATAGCTGGATAACTTGTCTGAAGTTGTCATTTATTACTCTTCAGTAACACCTATTTCCAGCAGGTGCTAAATTGTTAAAATTTCTTCTTTAAAATGTCTTTTTTTTTTTTTTCCGGTGCTTCTGTTTCTGTCACGTTAGCTATGACCTGAAATCAGACTCTAAATATTTTTCATTTGGGTTATAATAGTACCCTCATAACTCATCTGCCTATCTTTAAAAATCTTGCTTCATCCCATCCATACCATTCTCAAAAGCAACTTTCTAAAGGTAAATTTGATGAAGTCACTCTTTTGGTGTCCTACCCTTTAAAAGTCCTGTGATAAAGGACTGAACTCATACAAAGGGCCTCTTTATAACCCTGCAAGATCTTTTTCATTATATTCCTTGTGCTTTGTGTTACCCCTGGTACTTTGTATGTCATTAAATATTGGCAGAAGTAATTCTGGTAGGTCCTGAGAGATTGGAAAAGTATAAAATGTATATTGAGAAATTCTCTTTATCTTCCTAAAGAACTTTTTAACACACAGTTTTTATTTATTTATTTTTTTTGTTTTATTTTTTTTGTTTTCTTTTTCTTTTTTTTTTTTAATTTTATTTTTAAACTTTACATAACTGTATTAGATTTGCCAAATATCAAAATGAATCCGCCACAGGTATACATGTGTTCCCCATCCTGAACCCTCCTCCCTCCTCCCTTTATGAGCCTTTGTCTCCATTTCACATAGCATAGTACTTGGCAATTAGTAAGTGCTCCATAAATGTTGTTAATTTGATCCATTTGAAATCATTTGAATCTAAATATTGATGGCAGCAGTGAGTATGGGACATAGTTGCTTTGGCAAAGAAGTAATCAGTTTTCATGTTCCATTTCCACTCTAGTTGAGACAAAATTATACTGTACATCTTCTGAGCCTAGCAATCTCCTTTCATTTTTAAGCATTTATGTGGCTTATTTTGGTCTTATCCTTTTTTTCTATGTCTATTTTTTCAATAAACTTCCATTTTTGTTCTCTTTCCTTAACCAATTTAAAGATGGCTTGTGGGTACTTCCTGTCTATGACAGGACTTGATTTTGTGAACCATTGATCAGCTAAGGAGATCCAAACAAGAAAAGATGAATCATTAAAAAAAAAAAAAAGCTTCTCTTCCTTTCTGTGTGTAAAAGATATACATATTTCCCTAACAGCCAGTTAAAATTCAAACTTGCTGATTTACCAAATTGCCAGTTAGATGTCACACTTAATTGTTGGTCTTCTGTGTAGTCTGGGTATTAGATGGCTTCCCTGGTAGCTCAGCTGGTAAAGAATCCTCCTGCAATGCAGGAGAAGACCCTGGGTTGATTCCTGGGTCAGGAAGATCCCCTTGAGAAGGGATAGGCTACCCACTCCAGTATTCTTGGGCTTCCCTGGTGGCTCAAATGGTAAAAGAATCTGTCTGCAATGTGGGAGACCTGGGTTCAGTCCCTGGACTGGGAAGATCCCCTGGTATTAGATAGCATTTAGATTGAATTAGTCTCGGGGACTTGATCAGTGAAAAAATTGAAAAGTCATTCATTAACCATTAGTTGTAGATGTTTTTCCTGTTACAACTAGTACCGATTTTTAGTGTCCGATTTACTCAAGGTTCACTTTGTCCAGAATTTAATAAATAATGAAATTTATATAGAAATTATATAGCAATATGGGTGTTAAAAATAAGCACAGACAAGTTCATAAACCCTAAGGTAAATTCTTTCACTTTTCCATTTAGGCACATTTTACCTTGAATTAGGACGAAGGATTTAGTGAAACTGTGCTATGTACAAATCCATTTTTCAAGAACAGCCAATTAAGCACTTAAATGCTGTTCCTCCTTTTCATAATTTTTCAAGTAGGGAATTCATACTTGACTCTTTTTCTCTGAAAGAATTAAATAATCTGTCAGTGGTACGCCTCCTTTTTTCTTGCCCGTGGAGATAACTTTGGTTTCTAAATTACTACTTGGTCACTGTGCAGATCCTACTTTGTGAGCATTAACCACTTGTAGTGGCAACGATTCTAACCACGTCCTCCCACTCCAGCCCCTACAGTCACATACATAATCAGCTGTTCAAAATTATTATCCAAGGTGGCAATTTCCTCCTACCTTTAAACTTGTACAGATAATCTTGTCAAAGGATTCTTTCTATGATGAATTTTCATTTTTCCAGAAATAGCTCAAGGTGACACTTTCATTTCATAGTGCTGTTTAGTTGAGTTTACTAATCTTTATTAAATAAAGTTTCCAGAGTCATCACCAGTTATTTCTTGAAATAGGACCTCTAAATTTAGCTTTGATTTGTTTACTTCTGTTTGTTTTTATTGTTGCAGTGAAGGAACAGAATGTGTATTTATTGCCTCTATGCAGAAACTGGCTCAGAATAGAAAACACCAGGCTACTTCATCAAAACTGTTCATGCTCATTTATAGTTTAACTCAACTGACATTTTTAAAGCACTTCTAATTATGCTCCCCTGGTGGCTCAGATGGTAAAGAACCCGCCTGCAATACAGGGGACCCAGATTCCATCCCTGGTCAGGAAGATCCCCTGGGGAAGGAAATGGCAGCCCACTCCAGTATTCTTGCCTGGAGAATCCCATGGACAGAGGAGCCTGGTGGGCTACTTTCCATGGGGCCACAAAAGTCAGACATGACTGAGTGACTAGCCCAATGTTGGTGTTGCTTTCAGGTACTTGGAATACGAAGAGTGAGATAAAGATTCTGACATCTAAGATATTTTAAATTGTAAAATAGTATGTAGTCCTTTTTGGAACTATAGGGACCAAGGAGAAGCAGGTGTGGTTGGGAGAACTTTAATAAAAGAGGTGATAACAGTGCTGAGACCTAAGAGAATCAACTTGGGAGTGGGTGGAGGGGCACCAAAAGTAGAAAAAAAGGTTTGCGAGACTTAAAAGACCTACAGAGTTCTAGAGTCCTCTGTTAGCCATTTCTGAGGATGGAGGGTTCTTTGTGTGAGCAGGGCAGGTGAGATAGTGGCAGAGGGAGTCAGGGCCACCGGATGAAAGGCATCGCAGACCGTTGCCTTGGCGTGACAGATTGAACTAACATAAACATGACCTGCCTGTTAAAATACAGATTCTGAGTAAGTCAGGAGTAGGACCCTGAATTGGGTGAGGGGGTGTTCCCAAGTGATGTTGATTACTGCTGGTTCCCTAACCACAGTTTGAACAGCAAGATTATCTACTAGTGTGAAGAGTTTTGCCTCTATTCTATGGAGCTTGAAGGTATGTATGTGATCAAACTCTCATAATTTTGTTTACATAAGGGTAGAAGAGGAGACGTGGTCATCATTAGACTTAGCAAGGAGAAAGAATTGTGTGATGCTGAAGAGGAGGAGGAGATAGAGGCAAGAGATACACAGAAAGTAGAATAAAAAGCACCTGATTATTAATTGGCTATGGAAGGGAGTTGTTCAGTGGAGGTAATTTGGTAAGTTCATAGGTTTGGAAGTTGACCAGTTCAGTTCAGTCACTCAGTCATGTCTGACTTTGCGACCCCATGGACTGCAGCACGCCAAGTTTCCCTGTCCACCTCCAACTCCTGGAGCCTACTCAAACTCATGTCCATTAAGTCAGTGATGTCATCCAACCATCTCATCCTCTGTTGTCTCCTTCTCCTCCCGCCTTCAATCTTTCCCAGCATCAGGGTCTTTTCCAGTGAGTCAGTTCTTTTCATCAGGTGGCCAAAGGATTGGAGTTTTAGCTTCAGCATCAGTCCTTCCAATGAATATTCAGGACTGATTTCCTTTAGGATGGACTGGTTGGATCTCCTTCCACTCCAAGGGTCTCTCAAGAGTCTTCTCCAACACCACAGCTCAAAAGCACCAATTCTTCTGTGCTCAGCTTTCTTTATAGTCCAACTCTCACATCCATACATGACTACTGGAAAAACATGACTAGATGGACCTTTGTTGGCAAAGTAATATCTGTGCTTTTTAATATGGAAATTGACTAACCAGTATCTACTGAGTTAGAGAGGAGAAGCAGGTTGATCTTGTGCCTGTGTGTAGAGGGCAGTGGAATAGGACTCCACTGGGGAAAGGGAGCAATAAGAAGAAAATGTCAGCTAGACAGTTCTAAAGGACCAAATTGTCATGTCTGGCAAGTACATGTAGACCATGGGGGCCGCATCAGGTCAGCTCACTTCACATTTATTGAGGGTCTGATGCTTGCCAGTTCAGTTCAGTCGCTCAGTCGTGTCCGACTCTGCGACCCTATGAATCGCAGCACGCCAGGCCTCCCTGTCCATCACCAACTTCTGGAGTTCACTCAAACTCACGTCCATCGAGTCGGTGATGCCATCCAGCCATCTCATCCTCTGTCATCCCCTTCTCCTGCCCCCAATCCCAGTTCCCTACTAATACTGCTTAGCATACTAGAAAAGGTGAAATGTGATCTCTTCAATAAAGGATCTTACTATTGAGCGGGAAGATAGAATCAAATGAATAATTGGAATCTTCGCAAACCAGTTTGCCAAGGGGATTCCTGGAAAACACGGGGGAAACTTTTAGAGTAGCTGACAGTTCAGCAAGGTGTAGACAGGTGAAGAAAGTACTATAAGCAAGTGGATAGGAATGGATATCCCAGTCAGTTGGAATGGGAAGTTAGCTTTTGGAGTCCAAGTTGCAGGTCATTTGCCATTGTCGTTCCGTCACCCAGTCATGTCCAACTCTTTGCGACCCCATGGACTGCAGCACGCCAGGCCTCCCTGTCCTCACCATCTCCAGAAGTTTGCCCAAGTTCACGTCCATTGCATTGGTGTTGCCATGCAGCCACCTCATCCTCTGATGCCCTCTTCTCCTTCTGTCCTCAATCTTGCCCAGCATTAGGGTCTTTTCCAGTGAGTTGGCTGTTCGCAACAGATGACCAAAATACTGGAGTTTCATCCGGTTTTAGATGAGTTTCAGCATCAGTCCTTCCAATGAGTATTCAGGGTTGATTTCCCTTACGATTGACTGGTTCGATCTCCTTGCTATCCCCACTTTCAGGAGTCTTGCACAGTTCGAAGGCATCAATGCTTTGGCGTCCTGCCTTCTTTACAGTCCAGCTCTCACAGCCGTACATGACCACTGGAAAGACCGTAGCCTTAACTACACGGACCTTTGTCGCTTTTCAACACACTGTCTAGGTTTGTCATAGCTTTCCTGCCAAGAAGCATTCGTCTTCTGATTTCATGGTTACAGTCACCACCCACAGTGATTTCAGAGCCCAAGAAGAGGAAGTCTGTCAGTACTTCCACCTTTACCCCTTCTATTTGCCATGAAGTTATGGGGCCAGATGCGATGATCTTAGTTTTTTTAATATTTAGTTTTAAGCTGGCTCTCTCCTCTCCTTTCCTCCTCATTTGCTATACCAGTAGCTTAAATTAGAAAGCTGAGTGGTGGAAGAGGAGGCTGCAAGCGTCTGGTTATCAGTTTTCTTGTCACATGTGGTCCCTTAACCTGTAGATAATGAGAGTAGGGGTCCCTGAAGTGGTTAATTTTGCACTTTGCATTTTGTAGGAAACAATCCAGTGTCAGTGTGAAGGCTGAATTGGAGAGAGGTAAAATGTGGGACTTGAATCCCAGGTAGACAGTCTTAAGTAGTGTGTCCTAAGTCCAAATAACTGAGCCAGCCCAAAACTCAAATTCCTTAAGGGGTCAGACAGATGAGAGGAATACAGAAGTATCAGCATGTAAGGCTTAAGGAAGGGCAGGTTCTGCTGCAGAAGGAAATGCACTGTGTTCCTCCCACCACCCACCCCCACCCCAGGGAATCCACAGTGTGCTGTCCAAATGCCCTTCACATAGTAATTTCTGATCAAAACCAAGGTGGTTACAGTGATGACAGAGAGAAAGTATTTGGAAAGTAGAGTTTCTGTCTTGAGAGACAATAAGAGACCAACTAAGGACTAAAGGGTATGGGAAGAATCACATGCTTTTGGTGAAAAGTGAGGACATGTTGGTTTAGTGATGCTTGCAGAATCTCCAAGTAGAGACAGCTAGTTTACAGTTGTCAGAACTGCGCCAAGGAATGAAGTTTTGGGAAGTGGAATGAAGATTCTCCAAGGAAAAAAGTTCCTGTGAGAGAGGAGAACGAGGGCTGAGGATGGAACCCCAAGGAATTGTGAACTTTAAACAATGAGCAGTGAGAGGAACAGCAGAGTACTCTTCATGGTCAAAGAGGCTGGTGGCTTGGCTATGCTAGAGACAAGGAATCAGTGCTTCATTGAAGAAATCATTCAGTTGTGTCACTTGCCACGGAGAGGTACACAAGCAAAGAATGCCAAGAGTCCTTCAGATTTGGTACCAAGCAGCCACTGACTAATTTGTGGGGCCAGAACCCAGAAAACTCTGGATTGTGGAGTGACTGGGAGGTGAGGGAGCACAGACAGTGATTCCTTTTGGAAGAATTTTTCTTCTTCTGCCATTTGCTAAAAACACTTTCTCAAAGCTTAAGTTCCTGACTGAACGATCTAATTATAGGCTGCCTATGTGAGCATAGTTATATGCTGGATCAATTAATTTTATTAATGTAAATTTGCTGGCATAAGTCTTAGGAATATAAAGATATGTGATTATTTTCAAACTGAAAAGCTGCTAAAACAAAGATAATTTAAAAAATGAGTTTGTTTTTTAACAATTAATTTTATTTTATTTTTTTTAAATTTTATTTTATTTTTAAACTTTACATAATTGTATTAGTTTTGCCAAATATCAAAATGAATCCGCCACAGGTATACATGTGTTCCCCATCCTGAACCCTCCTCCCTCCTCCCTCCCCATTCCATCCCTCTGAGTTTTTATATTTATAGGCTTATTCATCTTTCATTAACATTACAGTAATCTGTTTTATGAGACTCCAAGGAAATATTTTCTCCAGGTTTCTGAGTAAAGAACAAAACTCTGCATTTATTTTCTTGACTTAATTTTAGTACTTAAAAAATGGGCTTAAACACTGAAGTGCTTTTATAGTTTTACCGCAGACTTTTTTTTTTCTATTAACTTAAAGGTTATTCATAGGCTTTGCAATGCTGCCCTCTACTGATCACTTCCCAAAATGCATTAATTAACATAAAGAGTCTTCCATCTCTGACTCGCGCTGGTCCTTTGCCTCAGCTCTGGTTGTTTCCTATCTTTTCTCTTGCCTCAGTTGAGGGGTGTGTGTGTGTGTGTGTGTGTGTGTGTGTGTGTATTTCATAACCAGTTACACTTATTCTCATTTAATGGTGTTAGGGAAAGATTGGAGCTTTGGAGCCAAAAAATTTGGTTATGAATTCTTAACACTAGAGTTCTTTTGAGAAGTGAAGGAGATCTTTTTGTGGCACTCGATACAGCACAGGGTAAGCATTGAGCATGTGGCCATTCTCTGTCCACTTTCTTCTCTCCATCCTCACTGATTAGGCTAGGGAGTCAAAATTCTTTTTTACCACCTCTGATTTCTCCTGGTACAAAACATCTCATTATATTAAAACTGCCTATTTGGTTGTCCATGCTCTGTAACGTCCAGAGGCCAGGAATCATGTTTGGCTTGTGCATGTTTGTATCTTTTGAATTTAGCACAAAGTTCAGTACATACAAGATCCTCATTTAGTTAACATATTTGTTGTATGGCTGTGTGAACAAATGATTGAATAACTGGCTTAGTTCAGTTTAGTCGCTCAGTCGTGTCTGACTCTTTGCAACCCCATGGACGGCAGCCCGCCAGGCCTCCCTGTCCACCAACTCTTGGAGTCTACCCAAACTCATGTCCATTGAGTTGGTGATGCCATCCAACCATCTCATCCTCTGTCATTCCCTTCTGCTCCCGCTTTCAATCTTTCCCAGCATCAGGGTCTTTTCCAGTGAGTCAGTTCTTCACATCAGGTGGCCAAATATGGGAGTTTCAGCTTCAACATCAGTCCTTCCAGTGAATATTCAGGACTGATTTCCTTTAAGATGGATGGTTAGATCTCCTTGCAGTCCAAGAGACTCTCAAGAGTCTTCTCCAACACCACAGTTCAAAATCTTCAATTATTTGGTGCTCAGCTTTCTTTATAGTCCAACTCTCACATCCATACACGACCACTGGAAAAACCATAGCCTTGACTAGATGGACCTTTGTTGGAAAAGTAATGTCTCTGCTTTTTAATATGCTGTCTATGTTGGTCATAACTTTCCTTCCAAGGAGAAAGTGTCTTTTAATTTCGTGGCTGCAGTCACGATCTGCAATGATTTTGGAGTCTCCCAAATTAAAGTCTGTCACTGTTTCCACTGTTTCCCCGTCTGTTTGCCATGAAGTGATGGGACTAGATGCCATGATCCTAGTTTTCTGAATGATGAGCTTTAAGCCAACTTTTTCACTTTCCTGTTTCACTTTCATCAAGAGCCTCTTTGATTCCTCTTCACTTTCTGCCATAAGGGTGGTGTCATCTGCATATCTGAGGTTATTGATATTTCTCTCAGCAATCTTGATTCCAGCTTGTGCTTCATCCAGCCCAGCATTTGTCATGATGTACTCTGCATATAAGTTAAATAAGCAGGGTGACAGTATACAGCTTTGACGTATTCCTTTTCCTATTTGGAACCAGTCTGTTGTTCCATGTCCAGATCTAACTGTTGCTTCCTGAGCTGCATACAGATTTCTTAGAAGGCAGGTCAGGTGGTCTGGTATTCCCATCTCTTTCAGAATTTCCCACAGTTTATTGTGATCCATACAGTCAAAGGCTGTGGTGTAATCAATAAAGCAGAGGTAGATGTTTTTCTGGAATTCTCTTGCTTTTTCCATGATCCAGAAGATGTTGGCAATTTGATCTGTGGTTCCTCTGCCTTTTCTAAAACCAGCTTGAACATTTGGAAGTTCATGGTTCATGTACTGTTGAAGCCTGGCTTGGAGAATTTTGAGCATTACTTTACTAGCGTGTGAGATGAGTGCAATTGTGTGGTAGTTTGAGCATTCTTTGGCGTTGCCTTTCTTTGGGGTTGGAATGAAAACTGACCTTTTCCAGTCCCGTGCCCACTGCTGAGTTTTCCAAATTTGCTGGCATATTGAGTGCAGCACTTTCACAGCATCATCTTTTAGAATTTGAAATAGCTCAACTGGAATGTCATCACCCCCACTAGGTTTGTGCATAGTGATGCTTCCTAAGGCCCACTTGACTTCATACTCCAGGATGTCTGGCTCTAGGTGAGTGATCACACCATCGTGTTTATCTGGGTTGTGAAGGTCTTTTTTGTATAGTTCTTCTGTGTATTCTTGCCACCTCTTCTTAATATCTTCTGCTTCTGTTAGGTCCATACTATTTCTGTCCTTTATTGAGCCCATCTTTACATGAAATGTTCCCTTGGTATCTCTAAGTTTCTTGAAAAGATCTCTAGTCTTTTCCATTCTGTTGTTTTCCTTTATTTCTTTACACTGATTACTGAGGAAGGCTTTCTTATCTCTCCTTGCTGTTCTTTGGAACTCTGCATTCAAATGGGTATATCTTTCCTTTTCTCCTTTGTTTTTCGCTTCTCTTCTTTTCACAGCTATTTGTAAGGCCTCCTCAGACAGCCAGTTTGTGTTTGCATTTCTTTTTCCTGGGAGTGGTCTTAATCCTTGTCTCCTGTACAATGTCACAAACCTCCATCAATAGTTCAGCAGGCACTCTATCAGATCTAGTCCCTTGAATCTATTTGTCACTTCCACTGTATAATCATATGGGGTTTGATTTACGTCATACCTGAATGGTCTGGTGGTTTTCCCTACTTTCTTCAATTTAAGTCTGAATTTGGCAATAAGGAGTTCATGATCTGAGCCACAGTCAGATCCCAGTCTTGTTTTGCTGACTGTATAGAGCTTCTCCATCTTTGGCTGCAAAGAATATAGTCAGTCTGATTTCGGTATTGACCATCTGATGATGTCTGTTTGTACAGCCTTCTCTTGTGTTGTTGGAAGAGGGTGTTTGCTATGTCCAATGCGTTCTCTTGGCAAAAGTCTGTTAGCCTTTGCCCTGCTTCATTCTGTACTCCAAGGCCAAATTTGCCTGTTACTCCAGGTGTTTCTTGACTTCCTACTTTTGCATTCCAGTCCCCTATAATGAAAAGGACATCTTTTTTTTGGTGTTACTTCTAGAATGTCTTGTAGGCTTTCATAGAACCGTTCAACTTCAGCTTCTTCAGCATTACTGGTTGGGGCATAAACTTGGATTACCGTGATATTGAATGGTTTGCCTTGGAAACGAACAGAGATCATTCTGTCATTTTTGAGATTGCATCCAAGTACTGCATTTTGGACTCTTTTGTTGACTATGATGGCTACTCCATTTCTTCTGAGGGATTCTTTCCCACAGTAGTAGACATAATGGTCACCTGAATTAAATTCCCCATTCCAGTCCATTTTAGTTTGCTGATTCCTAAAATGTTGACATTCACTCTTGTCATCTCCTGTTTGACCACTTCCACTTTGCCTTGATTCATGGACCTAACATTCCAAGTTCCTATGCAATATTGCTCTTTACAACATCAGACTTTACTTCTGTCAGCAGTCACATCCACAACTGGGTTTTTTTTTTTTTTTTTTTGCTTTGGCTTCATGTCTTCATTCTGGAGTTATTTCTCCACTGATCTCTGCATATTGGGCACCTACTGACCTGAGGAGTTCATCTTTCAGAGATCCATCTTCCAGGGGATCTTCCCAACCCAGGGATCGAACCCAGGTCTCCCCTACTGCAGGCAGATTCTTTACCAATTGAGCCACAAGGGAAGCCCAAGAATGCTGGTGTGGGTGCCCCATCCCTTCTCCAGTGGATCTACCTGACCCAGGAATCGAACCGGTGTCTCCTGCATTGCAGGCAGATTCTTTACCATCTGAGCTGTCAGGGAAACCTAAATAACTGGTTACCACTTCTTAACTGGAATCTTGGAGTGTGTTACAGAATTTTTTTGGTATTATGCAGGATGCAAATGAATGCTCTTGATACATGGTATAATTAGATTTTACCCCTGGCCTTTCATAGAGGTATTTATTTGCTATTTTGTTCAATGTCTTCTGTAGTTGTTAGTTTTTTCAGGTTTTTGACAGTAAAGATAATTTATATTTTCCATGAAAATTGTCAACTTCACCTAATTACAACTATTAGCAAACAGTTTTACATAAAATTTCCTTATAACATTTGATTTCTTCTGTATCTGATTAAAATCCTTTTATCATTGCCAATTTTATGTCTTGTATTTTCATTAAAAAATAATTAGATGGAGGTATGTGTATTTTATTGATATTTTTGAAGTACTGGGATTATCTTGAATTCTTTTGTTTTTCTACTCTCTGATTGCAAAATTAGGGCTCCCCAGGTAGCTCAGTGGTAAAGAATTGTCTGCCAAGTAGGAGACGTGAATTCAATCCCTGGGTCCGCAAGATCCCCTGGAGAAAGAAATGGCTACCCACTCTAGTATTCTTGCCTGGGAAATTCCATGGACAAAGGAAACTGCTGGGCTACAGTCCACAGGTTCACAAAGGGTTGGACACAATTTAGCGACTAAACAATAACAATGGAAAAAACATAATTTTACCTATATTGCCTCTTCTAGGCTTTTCTAATAATTTAATGTGCCCACTTATTTGTATTCTTTTTTGTTAAAGGTTTTATTACTCTAAATTTGCCTCTGATGCCCATATCTAAGCCCCATATTGTTTGATGTATCCTATTTTTGTCATTTCAAAGTGCTTAGTAAATACAACTGATTTTCTTCTTGGCCTAAGAGTTGCTTAAGGAGGATATTTTTCAATTGTGAAGTGTGTGTGTGTATGTATATATTAACAGTTGTTAATTTATAGTTTTTCTATAATGTAAGCAGAGAAAAAGGCCCATATAATTTCTATTTTTTTTGTGTGTGTGATACATACAAGATCAATATTTAAAATGTTCTCCAAGCACTGAGAAAAAAGATGAGTCCCCTGTAGGGTGTATAGTTCTCTATGTTTGTTTATTTATTCACTTTATTTTAGCATTTTGACTACTTCAACCATCATAACTTATTAGTATTAAAGTTTTATATTATTGTTGTGTGTTTGTTGTTTTCCTCACTTTTTAAAACATGTTTCACTACTATGTTATGTGGTGCTTAAAGTTTGTCATTGATATTTTCATAATGGATTTTCCTTTTCATCAATTAAAATAATCTTTTCAATAAATGTTGCTGGTCACTTTGATACTCAAATGGGAAGAAAATGAAACCCGATCTCTGCTTACCACATGTACATTTGATTTACGATCTAAACGTGAAAAGTAAAATAATGAAGCCTCTGTAGGAAAATATAAGAGAGTATCTGTTTTATCTTAAAGTGGGAAAATATTTCTTAAACAATACAGAACTTTGTAACATAAAAGGGAAGTGATAATATGCTCCATCATTGACAGGTTAAGAACTCTTGTCATCAAAAGATATCAGTAAAAGAGAAAAAGCAAAGCAAAGAAAGAGAGCACATGTTCCAGACAAAGGCCGTTTATAAAGGTTCTTGTGAATCAATAATGAAAAAAACATAACCCAGTAGGAAAGGGGGGATGAGAATTGAACAGGCAGTTTAGAAAAGAGGATAATTCAGGTGGTTAATAAATATGTGAAAAATTGTTCAACTTATTCACCAGGGAAATGCTGATTAAAAGCTTGATGAGATACTACCACAGCACTCACTAGAGTGGCTAGAATTTAAAAGATTGACACTGTCAGGTGTCAGCAGAATGTGAATGGCAGTGAAACTCCACTGCTGCCAAAAAGCCACTTAGAAAGTTCTGCCAGCATCTGCTAAAGCTCCGTGTACACAGATGCCTATATATCCCAGCAGTTTCATAAGAATTGATGCAGATAACCAATAAAAGCAACTACAGTCATTTTCAAAGCAGCGTTGTTTGTGTAAGTTAAAACCTCAAAACAGAAATGCCCATTAGCAGTAAAATGAGTGAGTAAATTGTGTATTCTAATCCAACACTACACAGCAAAGAGTAGCGTGATGAAAATGCACAAATGACAGCTCCAAGCATGGATATATTTCACAAATAATACTTGTCCATTAAAAGTTATCAGATATAAAAGAGTACATATTGTTCCATGTATATAAAATTGAACAGGCAAGACTAATCTGGGATTTAGACCTCTGGATAGTGGTTAGTTTGGGGAGGAGGACCAGATAATGATTAGAAAGTGGTATTCAGGAGATGTCTGGGTACCACTGGACATCGTGGAGTATGAAGTCATGTGGGCCTTAGGAAGCATTACTACGACGAGAGCTAATGGAGGTGATTAAATTACAGCTGAGCTATTTCAAATTCTAAAAGATGATGCTGTTAAAGTGCTGAACTCCATATGCCAGCAAATTTGGAAAACTCAGCAGTGGCCACAGGCTGGAAAAGGTCAGTTTTCATTCCAATCCCAAAGAAGGGCAATGCCAAAGAATGTTCAGACTACCACACAGTTTCGCTCATGTCACATGCTAGCAAAGTAATGTTCAAAATCCTTCAAGCTATGTTTCAACAGTACCTGAACTGAGAACTTCCAGACGTACAAGCTGGATTTAGAAAAGGCAGAGGAACTAGAGATCAAATTGCCAACATCCACTGGATTGTAGAAAAAGCAAGGGAATTCCAGAAAAACATCTGCTTCTGCTTCATTGACTACCATAAAGCCTTTCTGTGGATCACAACAAACTATGGAAAATTCTTAGAGAGATAGGAATACCACATCGCGTTACCTGTCTCCTGAGAAACCTGTATGCAGGTCAAGAAGCAATAGTAGAAGTAGACATGGAACAATGGAATGGTTCCAAATTGGGAAAAAAGTACATCAAGGCTGTATATTGTCACCTTGTTTATTTAACTTAGATGCAGAGTACATCATGTGAAATGGTGGGCTTGGTGAAGCTCAAGCTGGAATCATGATTGCTGGGAGAAATATCAATAACCTCATATATGCAGATGACACCACCCTAATGGCAGAAAGTGAAGAAGAACTAAAGAGCCTCTTGATGAAGGTGAAAGAGGAGCATGAAAAAACTGACTTAAAACTCAACATTCCAAAAATGAAGATCATGGCATCCGGTCCCATCACTTCATGGCAAATACATGGGGTAACAATGGAAGTGACGGACTTTATTTTCTTGGGCTCCAAAATCACTGCAGATGGTGACTACAGCCATGAAATTAAAAGATGCTTGCTTGGAAAAAAAAGCAATGATAGACCTAGACAGTGTTTTAAAGAGGAGAGATGTCATTTGCTGACAATGGTCCATCTAGTCAAAGCTATGGTTTTTCTAGTGGTTATTGTATAGATGTGAGAGTTGGACCATAAAGAAGGTTGAGCGCAAAAGCATTGATGCTGTCAAACTGTGGTATATTGGATAAGACTCTTGAAAGTCCCTTAGACAAGGAGATCAAACCAGTCAATCCTAAAGGAAATCAGTCCTGAATATTCACTGGAAGGACTGATGCTGAAGCTGAAGCTCCAACACTTTGGCCACCTGATGCAAAGAGCCAACTAATTGGAAAAACCTTGATGCTGGGAAAGATCGAGGGCAGAAGGAGTAACAAGGATGAGATGGCATCACCAACCCAATGGACATGAGTTTGAGCAAACTGTAGGAGTTAGTGAAGGACATGGAAGCCTGGCGTGCTGCAGTCCATAGGGTCACAAAGATTTCGACACGACTAAGCGACTGAAAAACAACAATTCAATACACGTCTATGTGTTAGTGATGTTCTATTTGTTGACATGGGTGATGGTTACAATTTAGGATAATTCAGTGAGTTGTATAATTTATTATTTGTGAGCTTTTTTTTTGCATGTATATTGTGCTCTGATTAAAAAAGTATACAAAAGTATATAAATGACAAGAAACAAAAATATTGCTATAGTGTAAGGATACTATTAATATTACAATAATAGTAGAAATTCAGTATGACTTAACCACAAGTTTGTCAGCTGTTCTGCTGAAGGTGTCCATAAATAATGTCTCTGCCAGTTATGTACAGGCTTCCCTGATAGCTCAGTTGATAAAAGAATCCGCCTAAAATGTATGGTCTCAACCAGCTTCTCGTGTCTTGCTCTGTATTTGTATTTCAGGGTGCATTCCAAACAGAATAAAGCTTCTCCCCACCGCCCAAATTCTTTTCTGGCCTTGGTTTTGTTTTCTTTTGGCAGCTATGTCTTTGCCCTACTTTTTAAAAATTATTTTCCTCTTTTGAATTTTTACTTATTTTGAGTCATTGACTTTTACAAAGGAATTTTAATTTATTTTCACTCATAATCATAAATGTTGTCTATATTTTTTATGCTTTATTGCTATTGTTATGCACTCTGTGTGTGTAGGTAATTAAACTTTATTCATTCATAATCATAATTGTTGTTTTCTTATTTTTATGCTTCTTGATATTGTTGCACTCTTTGGGGCTTCCCTGGTGGCTCAGTGGTAAAGAATCCACTTGCCAATGCAGGAGACAATGAGGATTCGATCCCTGGGTCAGGAAGATCCTCTGGAGGAGGAAATGGTAACTTACTCCAGCATTCTAGCCTGGGAAGTCCCATGGACAGAGGACCCTGGTGGGTGTCTGTGGGGTTGCAAAAGAGTCAGACATGACTTAGAGACTAAATGGCAACAGTAATGCATTCCGTGTATGTGTGAAGGCAATAAAACTTTATTTTTAATTGAAACTTTAAGTTTCTCTGAATATTTGTACCTATGTTTTTCTAATTACCTGTATCAAAAATAAATTAATTTTTTACAATTCCATTAGTTTAAGATGAAACCATTTCATTTTCCTTGTCCTTTTTTTCCCCTCACTCTTACCTTTTATTTATGTAGTTTTTGATTCAGATAAAATTTTTTTTGGATTATGTTTTGTATTTCGTTTAATTTCAGGAGTTAATTATGAGAATTAATACTATGTTTTATAACTACATTTATAATCATTAATTTATTTACCCCCAAATTTATTATATACCTGCTAAAGCTCCACACACTGTTTTAGGCAAATAAGAATATAAATGAAAAAGATAGATGGGGCTCTTGATCTCATCAAGCTTTATATTATTTGGGTTAGATGGTCAATAAATAGATACATAAGATATGATACTTTTATATCTTGAAGGGCTTCCTTGGTGGCTTAGACGGTAAAGTATATGTCTGCAATGTGGGAGATATGGGTTTAATCCCTAGGTCAGAAGATCCCCCAGAGAAGGGATTAGCTACCCACTCCAGTGCTCTTGCTTGGAAAATCCCATGGATGGAGGAATGGGGTCGCTAGGAGTTGGACACGACTGAGCGACTTCATTTTCACTTTTCACTTTCACACATTAAAGAAGGAAATGGTAACCCACTCCAGTATTCTTGCCTGGAGAATCCCAGGGATGGGGGAGCCTGGTGGGCTGCTGTCTCTGGGGTCTCACAGAGTTGGACACGACTGAAGCGACTTAGCAGCAGCAGCAGCAGCAGCCAATATTCTTGCCTGGAGAATTCCACGAATTGGAGGAGCTTGGGATCCTACAGTCCATGGGATCACAAACAGTTGGGCATGACTGTGCAGCTAACACTTAGGACAGGAATCAACAGGGTGAAATGATAAAGACTGCAGTTGGGATTGAGGCTCTGTCTTAGGTTGGTCGGAGAGGCTTTTTTGAAGCAGTGACATTTAAGCTGAGACTTGAAGGAGCAGGAAGAGACCGAGTGGGTGATGAGCAGTCAGGCTGAGTGGCCCGTGCCCTGTGAGGCACAGAGTTTTATCTTTTGAAGGACGTTTATTAGCATTACTTAACTACTTCTGTCAGTCATGGTAGTAGGTGTTTAAGATGTAGTCATGAATGAGTGAAGTTTATGCCTTTAAAGAAGTTGTATTTTACCTAGAACAAATCAAAAATAATTTCAGACTGTGATAAGTGCTATGAAGATGAAAAATTGGAAAGATGCTGAATGAGGAGAGGGGACCACTTTAAGTGATGAGGGAAGTTTTTCTGAGGAGGTGATACTGACAGAAAGGTTCAGCCATATGAAAACCGAGGGGAAGGGCATCTAGAGCAGGATTTCAGTTGGATTGGAGAAAAGTTATTGAGAAAAGAAGACAGCTGGTGTTGAACTGGTAAGGATCTTGGACTTCTTCTAAGTTCAGTGGGAAACTATAGGTTCAGTTTTTATAACAAGAAGACTGTCAACTATAGGGCATCAAACAAGACAGAAGCATCTCTTGCAGCAGCTCAGTATGGAGTTGATAACTGACTCTGTTCCACAAGGTTGTGTAAGGACCCTGGTTCCTTCTGTCTTGGTCTTTAACCATCTGACAAGGTGTTACCCCTGTGTATGTGGTTCAAGCTGCCTTACCATCTACATATCTACGTCTCTAATTTTGCAAAGAGAAAATGAAGGACTGGTGACTTCTTTTTTAAGCTTCCACTTAAATTATTAGTCATCATTTAGTCACATGTGCACTCTTAGCATTGGAGGTTTAGAAGCATAATCCCTAGCTCATTAGCCTTGTGGCCTCATAAAACTTGTGTGTGTATGTGTGGGTTATTGATAAAAATAAGAAATGGAGAATAGGTATTGGGGGACAAATAGTAATATCACAAAGCCACTCAAGTGCTTTCAAAAAGGGTTGGACTTTCATTTAAAAAATTACCCTCATCCCTGTGAATATATTGTTGGGGGCGGGGGGGCGAAAAAAATGAAAATGGGGGCCACTTAGTCCCGGTGAGTGGTTTATGGTGACCTGGGCCAGGTGGGAGGCATGAAAGTGGAGAGAAGTAGATGGATTTGAGTGTATTTTAGGTGTAGCACAACTTCTTGATGAAGGCTTAATTTCAGGGGACATGTGGGTCCAAGATAATAAATTTGGGAGCCACTCATATTGCTGGATTTAAAACCATGGGACTGAATGAAATACTTTTGAGTGAGTGCATGGGTAGAGAAAGGGTGCTTAGGACTGAGATTTGGGGAACTTTTTAAACATATAAAGGTGGCAGCAAGAGCCAGCAAAAGATACTGTGATGAACAATGTAATGGAAAAGAATATATGTATGTGTAACTGAATCACTTTGCTGTACAGTAGAAATTAAACACAACATTGTAAATCAATTATCCTTCAATAAAATTTTAGAAAAATTTAAAAAAGACCCTGAGAAGGAGTGACTTGTGAGATAAGCTAGAATAATAAGAGGCCATAGGAAAGGACATGTTTCAAGAAGAGTAGTTATGTCTGTTAAATGCTTCTTAAAAAATTGGGTGAGATGGGATCCAAAAGGTGGTTATTGTGTATGATAATATGTATTGTCGTTGAACTTGACAAATTCCCAATTTGGGGAAGTTTGACAAGAGTCATTTCAGTGGATTAATAGGGTCAGAAGCCAGACTGTAGAAGGCTGAGACAGTGAAAGAGTGACACAGTGAAAGTATAAATTGGTCCAGACACTCAGGAAAGCGATTTGGCACTAAATCTGTGAGTACTGTATGACTTTGTGCTTCCACTCCCAGGTACATCATGATAGTCTTGCACTTGTGTACCTAGAAGACATGCCATGCTTAAGATTGTTCATTAGTGGTATTGTTCATACGAGCCTCACACTAGAAATAACCCTAATGTCTGTCAACAGAAGAATGGATAAATAAACCACTATATATTTATACATAAAATGGACTGCTTTTCCAGAGCAAAAGTTGGTGGACTATAGCCATGTGCATTAGCATGATGAAACCGCAAAACATAATATTGATCAAAACAAGCAGTTCACACAAGAATACACACTATTTGATTCTATTACATAAATTTCAAAGATAGAAAACTTTGATATTTCTTATATGGATACGTGAATATTGTCAAAACGTCAAAGGAAAAAAACAACACAAAATTTAGAAAAGAGGCAAGTAGGGAGCTTCAGATATGTTGGTGATGGTTTATTTCTTAAGCTGGATGGTGGACACTTGAATAGTCACTGTAAAAAGTGCTGTTCTTTAAAGGTTTTTATTAATGTATTATCTTGTGTATGCTCTGCTTTAAATTTTTATTAAAAAACCTCCAAACACTGGAAGAATGAATGTGAAGTAAAGATGTGGTGAAAGTGAATATGGACATTTAGAGAAATTTTGCTATGATGCATGTCTGAGAAAGAATAAAAATATCCATTACTGATCTTGATAAGAAAATTAAGGGGGGGCAAAGGCTAGGAAACAGTTAATCAGAGATGGAAGTTTGGAGATTATATTTTGAAAATAGTGCATATTGTAGGAATGGATGAGTAAGGTGAAGTAGAGGCGAGGATTGTTAGAGGTGGGAAGGCAGAGGAACCAAAGGCCAAGTGCATGTTGATGTTCATGGGAACGATGACAGGAGTAAAACAGAAAGAGGACAGGACCTCGGAGGGTGGTCTGCAGTGACTGGAGGGTGGAGGAGGGCTCCAGTGAAGAAGAGTGATCCTCGGGGGTTGGAAGAGGAAGGCGCAGACGTGGTTTAGGTGTTGGAGTGGTGAGCCTTTACTGTGCCTCTCAGCCCTGAGGACATGTGCTTAGAGTTTAAAAAACAAAGAGCCCTCTATCTGAAATGAATCGACATTCTTAGAGGAGAGCTAAATTTCAGTGAAATCCAGAAAATGAGGAAACATCCAGAGACTAGACTGAGGATATACTTGAGATTTCTGATCTCAGAGTAGTTCCAGAAGGCATTGCACAGTGGGGACATTTTGAGACCTGGGTTGGAGTCTTGGGGGAACTCTAATCACCTATGTCCTCCTCAGAAGAAGAATCTGAATATTTTTCTCTAGATAAATGGTTTCAGTGCCTACTACCAGTCCATTTATGCCATGGTGTTTTTCCTCTTGGATTATTCTGTCTTATTTACAGACAGGCTTTCCACTTCTTTTAGTGTTTTCGAATGTGCATAGTAGTTGTATACCTGGTGAGCCTTTTTATATCTTGGCCAGGTAATGAAGTCACTGGGAAAAGTCTTTGTCTCTGGTAAGTCAGTAGCCCTTATTTCACTGATTCTAATATTTGAATTGGCTGGCAGATTTTTAAATAGTCAAGACTTGCATTCTTACTTAGATAACTGGTATCTTAATAATAATCAGATAACCACGATGGTGTGATCACTCACCTAGAACCAGATCTCCTGAAATGTGAAGTCAAGTGGTCCTTGGAAGCATTGCTATGCACAAAGCTAGTGGAGGTGATGGAATTCCAGCTGAGCTATTTCAAATCCTAAAAGATGATGCTATGAAAGTCCTGCACTCAATATGCCAGCAAATTTGGAAAACTCAGCAGTGGCCACAGGACTGGAAAAGGTCAGTTTTCATTCCAATCCCAAAGAAAGACAATGCCAAAGAATGTTCATACTACTTCACAATTGCACTCATCTCACATGCTAGCAAAGCAATGCTCAAAATTCTCCAAGCCAGGCTTCAACAGTACATGAACTATAAACTTCCGGATATTCAAGATGGATTTAGAAAAGGCAGAGGAACCAGAGATCAAATTGCCACATCAACTGGATCATCGAAAAAGCAAGAGAATTCCACAAAAACATCTACTTCTGCTTTACTGACTAAGCCAAAGCCTTATACTGTGTGGATCACCACAAACTGTGGAAAATTCTTAAAGAGATGAGACTACCAGACCACCTGACCTGCCTCCTGAGAAATCTGTTTGCAGGTCAATAAGCAATAGTTGGAACTGGTCATGGAACAACAGACTGGTTCCAAATAGGGAGAGAAGTATGTCAAGGCTGTATATTGTCACCCTGCTTATTTAACTTATATGCAGAGTACATCATGAGAAATGCTGGACTGGATGAAGGACAAGCTGGAATCAAGATTGCTGGGAGAAATATCAATAACCTCAGATATGCAGATGACACCACCCTTATGGCAGAAAGTGAAGAAGAACTAAAGAGCCTCTTGATGAAAATGAAAGAGGAGAGTGAAAAAGTTGGCTTAAAACTCAGCATTCAGAAGACTAAAATCATGGCATCTGGTCCCATCACTTCATGGAAAATAGGTGAAGAAACAGTGGAAACACTGATAGACTTTAATTTGGGGGGGTTCCAAAATCACTGCAGATGGTGACTGCAACCATGAAGTTAAAAGACACTTACTCCTTGGAAGAAAAGTTATGACAAAGCTAGACAGCATATTCAAAAGCCGAGATATTACTTTGCCAGCAAGTCTGTGTAGTCAAGGCTATGGTTTTTCCAGTAGTCATGTGTATGGATGTGAGAGTTGGACTATAAACAAGGCTGAGCACTGAAGAATTGATGCTTTTGAACTGTGGTGTTGGAGAAGACTCTTGAGAGTCCCTTGAACTGCATGGATATCCAACCAGTCCATCCTAAAGGAAATCAGTCCTGAATGTTTATTGGAAGGACTGAAGCTGAAACTCCAGTACTTTGGCCACCTGATGCAAAGAACTGACTCATTGGAAATGACCCTGATGCTGGGAAAGATTGAGGGCAGGAGGAGAAGGGGACGACAGAGGATGAGATGGTTGGATGGCATCACCAACTTGATACACATGAGTTTGATTAAGCTCTGGGAGTTGGTGATGGACAGGGAGGCCTGGCGTGCTGCAGTCCATGGACAATAGACTGTCCGACTCTTGTGATCCCATGGACTGCAGCACGCCAGGCCTCTTTGTTCTTTGCCATCTCTCGGAGCTTTCTCAAACTCTTGTCCACTGAGTCGGTGATGTCATCCAGCCATCTCGTCCTCTGTTGTTCTCTTCTTGCCTTCAATCTTTCCCAGCATCAGGGTTTTTTCTAATGAGTTGCTCTTTGAAGCCGGTAGCCAAAGTATTGGAGCTTCAACTTCATCATCAGTCCTTCCAAGGAGTACTCAGTGTTGATATTCTTTAGGATGGACTGGTTGGATCTCCTTGCAGTCCAAGGGTCTCTCAAGAGTCTTCTCTAGCACCACAGTTCAAAAGCATCAGTTCTTGGGCACTCAGCTTTCTTTATGGTCCAACTCTCACATCCGTACATGACTACTGAAAAAACCATAGCTTTGACTATACAGACCTTTGTTGGCAAAGTACTGTCTCTGCTTTTTAATACGCTCTCTAGATTTGTCATAGCTTTTGTTCCAAGGAGCAAGTATCTTTTAATTTCATGGCTGCAATCACCATCTACTGTGACTTTGGAGCCCAAGAAAATAAAGTCTTGTCACTGTTTCCATTGTTACGTTCTCTATTTGCCCTGAAGTGATGGGGTTGGATGCCATGATCTTAGATTTTTGAATGTTGAGCTTTAAGCCAGCTTTTTCACTTTCCTCTTTCACCTTCATCAAGAGGCTCTTCCGTTCCTCTTCGCTTTTTGCCTTTAGGGTGGTGACATCTGTATATCTGATTATTGGCATTTCTCCCAGCAATCTTGATTCCAGCTTGTCCTTCATCCAGAGTGGCATTTCGTATGACACACTCTGCATATAATTAAATAAGCAGGGTGACAATATACAGCCTTGACAGACTCCTTTCCTAATTTGGAACCAGTCTGTTGCTCCCTGTCCAGTTCTAACTGTTGCTTCTTGACCTGCATATAGATTTCTCAGGAGGCAGGTCAGGTGGTCTGATATTCCCATCTCTTTCAGAATTGTCCACAGTTTGTTGTGATCCACACAGTCAAAGGCTTTGGCAGAGTCAATGAAGCAGAAGTAGATGTTTTTCAGGAATTCTCTTGCTTTTTCTATGATTTGGTGGATGTTGGCAATTTGGTCTCTGGTTCGGTTCCTCTGCCTTTTCTAAATCCAGCTTGAACATCTGGAAGTTCACAGTTCATGTACTGTTGAAGCCTGGCTTGGAGAATTTTGAGTATTACTTTGCTAATGTGTGAGATGAGTGCAATTGTACAGTAGTTTGAGCATTCTTTGGTATTGCCTTTCTTTGGGATTGGAATGAAAACTGACCTTTTCCAGTCCTGTGGCCACTGCTGAGTTTTCCAATATTGCTGGCATATTGAGTGCAGCACTTTCACAGCATCATCTTTTAGGATTTGAAATAGCTCCACTGGAATTCCATCACCTCCACTAGCTTTGTTTGTGAAGTTAAGGCCCATTTGACTTCACACTCCAGGATGTCTGGCTCTAGGTGAGTGACCACACCATTGTTATGTTATCTGGGTCATTAAGATCTTTTTTGTATAGTTCTTCTGTGGATTGTTGCCACCTCTTCTTAATATCTTCTGCTTCTGTTGAGTCCATACCATTTCTGCCTTTTATTCTGCCCATCTTTGCATGAAATGTTCCCTTGGTATCTCTAATGTTCTTGAAGTGGTCTCTAGTGTTTCCCATTCTATTGTTTTCCTCTTTTCCTCTGTATCTTTGCATTGATCTGTATGAGTCATCATTATGGAGGGTGAGGAATACTGGATGCTTTCAGCTAGTTTGTGACTTGGGCAAGCAGCATAATATCTTATGATTTTGGTTTATTTACCTATACAGTTCCAAGGTCTCTTTTAAAAATTCCGTGGCATTCTAATGTTTTTGTTTTTATTAACCTTTGTAATTCCTTGTTTCTCCAGTATTGTTTAGATTCAGGTATCTACTACAAGTTAAATCAAAGCCTCTGAAAATGTGAACATTTCATTTAGATTGTACCAGTTCACTTAAATTCATCTAAATTTTCATTTAAATTGTCACAACTTTGTATGTGATACTGCAGAGAAGTCCATTATTATGGGCTTTACAGTATGCATTTTGACCCCTAAGGAACACACTGCTGCTGCTGCTAAGTTGCTTCAGTCTAGGTCCTCTTAAACATAGTCAGTAATCAACTGGTCAGTGAATTCTGTGTTGTGAACTTACTAGATACCTGCGTCTGTTCCTGTAAAATCATGAGATGTTAGTGAATTACTTGGGTGTTGCTTCTGCATGCCAGAAATCTTACAGAAATGTTCACTGCATAATAGTTTGAAGCCTCGTTAAATTTGTTCATTTTTGTGAAATGATAAAATAGCTAAATGGTATTTTAAAACATTTTTGTTTCAGATTAGAGATGAACACAAAGACAGTGATTTCAAAAATTTATTTACCCAAGATCCAGTTACAAACATGTATTATAACCCATAAATATGTGTATCTAAGTGCATGTAAGGGAAACAAAATTTTTATAAAACAGTGCTTTTTATTACTATATATTATGAACTGTAATATTTTAATTTTATTCTATCTTAGTTTGTGGAAAAGTTGGTTGCAATCTATCAACCTGAATTTACCCATAAATAGATCTTAATCCACACACTGAAAAATCTTACACTTAAATAGTATAAGAGGAAACATGATTAAACAGGCTGCTATTTTTTTCTGTTTTTTTTTTAGGTCTTTTCTATTATTTCTTTATTTGAACCAGCACTTATTTATCTGTCTTTAAAAATTATGATTTGTTAAATTTACTAAAAGTATAGAAATTTGATTCTCTCTCTCTTTGGAGTATAACCTTATGAACTTAATCAACTAATTTTTATGCAAGATTACTTTAAATATTAGGCTGCATTATTCTTGTATAAACTTTAAACTAAGAGCCATTCTCTGTAGCCATATCATAATTTTTAACTAAATTTATTTTTAGCAGAGTGTATCATTAGGATAAAACACTAAGCTCCCACCTCAAACATCTTCAAGGATAGTCACATTAAACTTAAAAAAATCCTATAAGAAAGAAGTGTGTCCTTATTTAAAGTACATATGAATCTAATTTTTCTTTAATCTAGTGAGACTGATCCTTATCATGAGGCATTATTACACAGTGATTAAACACAAGGATTCTAGAACCATATTGCCAGGGTTCAAATCTTGTCTCCATCAGCTGTAAAACCTTGGGCAAGTTAGTTGCTCAATGTCTTTGTGCCTCAGTTTCTTGAGTTGTTGTTATTCAGTTGCTCAGTTGTGTCCGACTCTTTGTGACCTCATGGACTGCAGCATGCCAGGCCTCCTTGTCCTTCACCATCTCCCGGAGCCTGCTCAAACTCATGTTACCTCAGTAGAATGATTATGATTCAAACTGCTGATATGGTGTGTGTGTGTTCAGTTGCGTCTGACTCTTTGCGAGCTTATAGACTCTAGCCTGCCAGGCTCCTCTGTCCATGGAATTTTCCAGGCAAGAATACCAGAGTGGGTTGCCATTTCCTTCTCCATGGGATCTTCCTGATCCAGGGATCAAACCCTTGTGTTTTGTATCTCTTGTGTTGGCAGATGGATTCTTTACCAACTGTGCTACCTAGGAAGCCCCAGGCTGGAGAAACAGGCCATACAGAATAGATGGGTAAACATTTGAATGTATCATTTTAGGAAAGAGGTGGAATTAGGATGGATGCAGAGGGGTGTTTTGTTCTTATTTAAAGACTTGATGGTGAGCATCCTGCACCCTCTTCTGCACACACATTCCTGCCTCTTCCAGCATATCCATTCGTTCTTAAATCTCATGATTCTTTCAGGTGTTGTAGATGTTACACTAGAAGAATCTCTCTCCTAGGATAACTCATAATAACTGTTACGCTGGGAGTTTGTAACTTCATTTTTGTGCTGAGTTTTCTTCAAAGCCCCTTTTTACTCCTCCCTATCTTCTCATCCTCCCCGTATCAGTTAGCTTTACTGCGCAACAAACTCTTTCAAAATTAGTGGCTTAAAATATTTCTCATTAGTCTCTGGTTAACGAGGAGGTTTTATAGTCAGCTGGTGAACTGGCTGGGTTTAGGTGATTCTGGACAGTCTCATGCAAATGTCTGAGTGGCAGTTGTCAGGCAGGTTGGCTTAGGGAACCTTAGCTGGGATGGCTTGTCTCTGCTCTAAGTGACCTCTTATTTGCTAGTAGGCTAGCCTGGGCTTTGTTACACAGTGCTCTTGGCATCTCAGGAGGGTGCAGACACCCATGTTCAAGCAAATCGTTAAGCTACTGTTGGGGTTACGTTTGTTGATTCCCTGTTGGTCAAAGCAAATGTCATGAAAAAACTCAAGAGTCATTGTGCAAGAGGATTATCCAAGGAAGTGTTGATTATTTGAAAGTCTTTATGGTTCAATTTATGAAGCACTTTCTGAGTTACTGAATTTTTACCACATCATAGATCCCTGTGTAAGTTTTGATTGCAGTCTGTTGTTTGATAGATGAACATTTAATTTGATGGAAACTTGCCACATATTCTTTTTCTCATGCCATTTCAGGATTTTCTATTTTGAATAGATTTTTAATAGTTACCTTGGATGTATAGTCATTAACCTTTGGACGCTGTCCTGCAGAAACCTAACAACCCAATGCCTGTGGGAGATAGCCAGGGTAACGTAATTGAGTGAGGCCAACCTAGTTCAGGTATGAAAAAATACACTTTTGTAAATTGGAAAGCAGAGGATGCTTGTCAAAAGGTGTAGCCTATCCTCACACGTCATGTGAGGATGTGGGACCAGTACTCCCAGACCTCATTTTTCACGAGAATGAGGAAATCTAACTGTCAACCCAAAATCTCTTGGCTATGAATGTTAAAATTTAATTGAATGTGAAAATTGAAATGCAAATTGAAAAACAAAAATAGTGATACTGTTTACTGAAGAAAATCTTATCTTTTGGCTAAATTCAAGAAAAAGCTGTCAATTTGTGACTTCTTTGAAAAATGAAAGTATAGTTGTTCAGTCGTGTCCAACTCTTTTTGACTCCATGGACTGTAGACCCCCAGGCTCCTCTGTCCATGGAATTCTCCAGGCAAGAATACTGGAATGGGTTGCCATGCCCTTCTCCAGGGGATCTTCCTGACCCAGGGATCAAACTTGGGTGTCCTGCATTGCAGGCAGATTCTTTACTGTCTGAGCCTTTTTAATGGATCTCAAAGAGCTCCTAACTGAGGCCATCTGTCATCTGGTTTGAACCTGAATAGTTCTGATCTTATCTGCCACTAACTCCCCAGTTTGTCATACTTTCCATATTCTCATCAAGGATGAATCCTTACTGTTCCTCAAGGCAAGCATTTTTTTCTGTCCCTTTGACTTAGGCATGCTTTTCTTTTTTTCACTCTCATCCAGTCTTGCTGTCCTCTGATATTCTTCCTGATCCTTTAAAACTCAACTTGGATATCTCCACTAAAGTCACACTTTATTAAGTGTTCTGTGTGAACCTCAAAGTACTTTTAAGTCTTTCTCATGGCATTTGTAATGTTCTTCCCTGTATTGAAGTTATTTGTGCTTTATTATTTGTGTATGCTTTATTATTCTGCTAGAATGTGGAATTCATAACTTGCCTGGATTTTATATTTCCTGCATTGGTTAGTATGGCTATCATGCCTGGATTCCTGCCTAGCTACTCAAGTGAGGTCTCACTCAAATATGAGTGCTTTATCTGATGGTTTCCTGACTTTCCCTGACAGGACTAATTTGGAATCCCAAGGCTTAAAAGAAAGGGAATTTGCTGCTGAGTTTTTCATCTGTGGAAGTTCTGTTTAACTTGGAGATAAGAAGAGAGGCAATGGATTGAATGTTGGCCCAATTAAAGAAGTGAGCTGTTAAGTTGGAAGGTCAGAACAGGCAGTAATCTGGACTAGTGGCCTGAAAATGGTTAGCCTGACATGGTCAGATAGAATGTGGTGGTGGGCAGATTGGCAAGCTGGCTGGTTTCAGTTTAGAATCTCTCAGAAGCATAGCCTGCATGGGGTTCCTCTAGCTCTCACGTTGTATATCGTTAAAGTCTCTTAATGAACTCAAAGGTATTTTTTTCTCATCATCTTGATTATAATTTTAATTTAAATGATGATTTCTATAGAAATTTGCTTGATTGCTCTTTATTTTGTAGCATGGTCTCCTACTAACATTTTTGTTTTATTTTTAGAGAAAATGTTAATTTAAATTTGTATATATACAGCTGGAATAAAACCAAGCTGACTTTAACTAGCATCCTCAGAATAGAAGAGGTAAACTGGCAGTAGGGCTCTTGTTGTGGGATCACCAGCCAACTTATTGATACTCTTGGTAGCTTTTTTTGGTATCCTGCCTATAGGTATTAAAATGAAATCCCTATCAAGCTACCAATGGTATGTTTCAGAGAACTAGAACAAATACTTTCACAATTTATATGGAAATACAAAAAACCTTGAATAGCCAAAGCAATCTTGAGAAAGAAGAAGGGAACTGGAGGAATCAAGCTGCCTGAAGGCTATACTACAAAGCTACAGTCATCAAGACAGTATGGTACTGGTACAAAGACAGAAACATAGATCAATGGAACAAAACAGAAAGCCCAGAGATAAATCCACACGCCTATGGACATCTTATCTTTGACAAAGGAGGCAAGAATATACAATGGAGAAAGGACAGTCTCTTTAACAAGTGGTGTTGGGAAAACTGGTTAACCACTTGTAAAAGAATGAAACTAGAACACTTTCTAACACCATACACAAAAATAAACTCAAAATGGATAAAGATCTAAATGTAAGACCAGAAACTATAAAACACCTAGAGGAAAACATAGGCAAAACACTCTCTGACATAAATCACAGCAAGATCCTCTATGACCCACCTCCCAGAGTAATGGAAATAAAAGCAAAAATTAAATGGGATCTAATTAAAATTAAAAGCTTTTGTACAATGAAGGAACCTATAAGCAAGGTGAAAAGACAGCCTTCAGAATGGGAGAAAAAAACAGCAAATGAAGTAACTGACAAAGAATTAATCTCAAAAATATACAAGCAACTCCTACAGCTCAATTCTAGAAAAATAAGCGACCCAATCACAAAATGGACCAAAGAACTAAACAGACATTTCTCCAAAGAAGGCATACAGATGGCTAACAAACATGGGAAAAGATGCTCAACATCACTCGTTATCAGAGAAATGCAAATCAAAACCACAATGAGGTACCATCTCATGCCGGTCAGAATGGCTGCTAGCCAAACGTCTACAAGCAATAAATGCTGGAGAGGGTGTGGAGAAAAGGGAGCCCTCTTACATTATTGGTGGGAATGCAAACTAGTACAGCCACTATGGAGAGCAGTGTGGAGATTCCTTAAAAAACTGGAAATAGAACTGCCATATGACCCAGCAATCCCACTTCTGGGCATACACACTGAGGAAACCAGAATTGAAAGAGACATGTGTACCGCAATGTTCATCACAGCACTGTTTACAATAGCCAGGTCGTGGAAGCAACCCGGATGTCCATCAGCAGATTAATGGATAAGAAAGCTGTGATACATATACACAGTGGAATAGTACTCAGCCATTAAAAAGAATGCATTTGAATCAGTTCTAATGATGTGGATGAAACTGGAGCCTATTACACAGATTGAAGTAAGTCAGAAAAAAAAACCACCAGTACGGTATATTAACACATATATATGGAATTTAGAAAGATGGTAATGATGACCCTATATGCGAGACAGCAAAAGAGACACAGATGTAAAGAACAGTCTTTTGGACTCTGTGGGAGAAGGCACAGGGGTGGGATGATTTGAGAGAATGGCATTGAAACATGTATATTACCATATGTAAAACAGATCGTCAGTCCAGGTTCGATGCATGAGACAGGGTGCTCAGGGCTGGTGCACTGGGATGACCCAGAGGGATGGGATGGGGAGGGAGGTGGGAGGGAGGGTCAGGATGGGGAACACATGTACACCCATGGCTGATTCATGTCAATGTATGGCAAAAACCACCATAATATTGTAAAGTAATTAGCCTCCAATTAAAATAAAAATAAATAAATAAACAAAATAAACATCCAGTTGTGTAATGCAAAAAATAAAATACAGAGGATGTTAATATGAGGGAACATAAGAATTTGAACTTTTCTGGGTACTTCAAATGAGTACCTTGTAGCATCTTAGTCTTCTAAGTGATCAGAGTTCCCAGTGATGGTCCCCTAGCTGTGTATGAGGTAGACTTTAGATAATTTGGCAGTTCCAGAGGAAAAGTGATGCGACAGTTTTGTTCAATATATTTAAAAAGTTTGAAATGTAAAGTATAATTACAATTTTTATGAACATTTTATCATATATTAATAATTATAGTCTTAAAGGTTATGCTTTTAAAACAAGGGGAATGTTTGTCAGTTTATTTTAATTAAAATTCAGTTAACGTAGTTTGTTGCTCCTAAAGCATCTTAATGCCATTAGTGATGTAAATTTGATTAAATTTGTTTTTGTTGTTACTATAACATTGCATTATATTCTTACCTCATAAGATGGATCAGTATCTCTAAAGTGGTTTATTGATGTCTCAAAAAAGAGGTGGAAAAGTAACACAAATTCCAGAACTCTGAATAAGTTTATAAATTTAAATGGTAAACTGATCAGATCAGATCAGATCAGATCAGTCACTCAGTCGTGTCCGACTCTTTATAGAGTAGGTATTGGGATGAATGAATCAGCAAGTTTGATGATTTTGCATAAATGACAGAAAAATACAAGTAAAATGCATGTTTAGTATCTGCAAATTTGATTTTATTATGTGGTCCTCTAACCCCTGGTGTGTTGTGTGTTATGAAACTTTATAATATATACCGGGAAATCACTGAGGCCATTGTATTATTTTCAAAGTATGGTAACCACCTTTTTCTAGGGCGAAAGTAGGTAATGTTTTGGAGGGGAGTGAAATTAATGCTTTGTGCAACTAAAGGGAGTGACAGGATCTCAATAGCAGATACCTCATTCAGGGTTGGACACCTTAAAATAAAAATAGGTAAATGAGAACCTATATAGCTTGGTGTTAAAGAGTATGGCTGTCTGGGTTCATATCCCAGGTTTGTTTAATATTTACCAGTTATATGTACTTGATCAAATAGCCTTCTTTTTGTATACCTCAGCTTCCTTATCTACATGGAGAGAATAATGGTAATATATACTACATAGATTTATTACGAGGATTATAGGAGGTAATATTTGTAAGCATTAGAACAGCACTTGGCACATAGTAAATTTTATACAAGTATTAATTAATTAATTTAGAACTAAATGAAAATGTCTGTTAGAGGAAAGTATTTTTATATAGATGAGAGTATGAGTCATACAAATATAAATTGAACATTTATGAACAATTTTATTAACTCTGGTTCAAAGGAGAATTTAAAGAACCACACTTACATTCACAGTAAAGAACTCAAGTGGAATTTACCAGTAAATGCAAATTGTCCATAGGACAGTATCAGTTGCATTCAAGAAAACATAATTCATTTGCATTTCCACAGACAAGGATTATTTACGTTATTTCTGTTTTCTACAACTTGCATGGGTGCGTGCATAGTTGTGCAGTCGTGTCTGACTCTTTGCAACCCTGTGGCTCCTCTGTCCATGAAATTTGCCAGGTACGAATACTGGAATCGCACTCCAGGGATTGAAGCTGTGTGTCTTGGTTCTCCTGCATTGGCAGGCAGATTATTCGTCACTAGTGTCACCTGGGAATACAGAATTATAGAATAGCTCAAAGATGATGAAAGGCAGAGATCACTGGAGAGGGAGAGATCATTAGTGATCTCTAGGGCCTGGTGGAGATCTCCATTGAGCCAGAGCCCCAGATGACTGTCAGCTGAGGCACAATAGGGGTAGATTTTTAATCTCAAAATTCTAAATATACTGTCTGAAGCTGAGTTAGAGGTCCAGGCTTCTCTGTTTGAATGGTGCTTGTTGGGTTGGAAATCCCTTGTTTCAAGCAGAGACTCAGTCTTGGCTGGAAGCGCAGTTGTAAGTCCTCTCTGCTCTGTTTGGTGTGCCATTCCCATGGGGCCTTCTCAGGCAGTTGAAACCCCCTTCTTGAGCCCCTGTGGACTGTGTGCTCTGCCATCTTGGTCTACTTCCTTTTGTAGGAATCCATCATATAGTCTGGCATGACTACTGTGGATAATTTGGAGCTTCATTGGCTGGCTTCCTTGGGAAACTTAAAATTTCTTCAAACTGCATCCTCTAAGACTAAGCTCCCCTTCCCATTACTTGTGGTCCTTCTTCCTTCTGTTACACCTTTTATGTACCCTTCAGGTCCACTTAAATCCTTTGATATATCCCTCTTCAAAACTCCTAACTTCTCCATCTCTCTCTCCCTTGCTAAACTTTTTCCTTCCTACTTAAGCTCCTCAGCTCATATAGCACTGGAACTTTAGGCTCCTTGTTCCTCACAGGGGACTCTCAAGGAACTCAGGGGCCCTTGAAAGCAACTGTTGATACTTGAGGCTCAAAAGGAAGAAAAGGTAATTGAAAACAAGACTGGATGTTTTGTCCCTCAGACAGGCTTTGGGCACATCCAGGCATCTGCTTGATATTTCCTGTCATTTTCTCACCTAAAATTTAGTCCACAGCCTCCTTAAGATTACATATCTGGGCAAATGAAAAATCTGGAAAGTTTCCTTCACATATACCTGTAAAAAAACATTAACTCTCATATTGAACAGATAACATTAACTTGTTCTTCTGCCAGAAGGAAAATTTGGATAAAAATAGTAAGGGGAGAAAAGACCAGAATATACTACTGTATATACCTGACTCATGGCTAAAATTTTAGAGTGAAAGCTGTAGAATCTCTGGATGTCTGTATATATGTTTATGTGTTGATATGTGTGCATGTTATATGTGTGTGATATTTTTCTACTTTGAGGTGGTGTTATCAGAAAAATTCATAAAATCCTATTAAGGAACTCTATGCAAATTGGCTTTTTGGAGATAAATTAACATTGTATAAATAAAATATTCCTAATACTCTCAGAAATATAAAAACTAGCCCAAAACCTTTTCATATTTTCATGACTTGGGTAAGTTTTTGGTAAATAAGACTAGCTTAATACTGTTGGCTTAAAAAAAAGTTTGAAGAAAAAAAAAAAAGTTTGACTTCGGAGTTATAAGCAGTAAATATAAAAGCTGAGCATACATTTTTGTTGTACTGGGTTTACTAGTCAAATAAGCTTATGTTTTATCTACTAGGTGTTTAGATTATAAATATTATAAATTCAACCCAGGACCAAATGTACAAGTAAAGATGTAGTAAAAATGAATTGCTTGCCATTTATGATATCTTGTATATCAAGCATAGCATTAAAAGAAGATCCATGTGCTTAACTTTTTTAGGTTTTTGCTTTGCAAAGCTTGCCTAACATGCATGTGCCATAAAAATAGTTAACAGGGTAATAACTTGAAATGATGGCGAGCTTTGTATTATGTTATAATATGTCTGTATAAAAATAGTTTCCAAAGTCTTTTCAGTACCTTGTAACCTCAAGTATACTTAGTTAAGTATAGATATTTATTAAAAATCATGATTATTTCAAAGTAAAATAAGTTATTGAAATACTAATTACTGAACATAACTTCAAGTTTATGTACTTTGGTTTCTTTTAATGTAGTATAGAGAAGCTAAATATATTTGAACATGTTAATAAGTGTTCTTTTACCATATTGAAAGATTGTACCATTTAAAAACATGTCTCTAGAAATCAGAAGATGCTATATGCATGAAATTTGTTAGTCTGCTACAGAATGCTGAAAGTGAAAGTTGTTCAGTTGTGTCCGACTCTGTGACCCTGGGGACTATAGAGTCCATAGAAATCTCCAGGTCAGAATACTGAAGTGGGTAGCCATTCCCTTCTCCAGGGGATCTTCCCAACCCAGGGATTGAACCCAGGTCTCCCACATTGCAGGCAGATTTTTTACCAGCTGAGCCACAAGGGAAGCCCAAGAATACTGGAGTGGGTAACCTATTCCTTCTCCAGTGGATCTTCCAACCCAGGAATCGAACCAGGGTCTCCTGCATTGCAGACGGATACTTTACCAACTGAGCTACCAGGGAAGCCCTTGCTGCAGAATGCTGGCATGTGACAATCTGCAGTCATTTACTTCTTAGTCTTTTCTGTAAAGTAAACAGTACTAATTAAAAATAATAAAAGAAACAACTCTGTATGCAAAGTTTGTGAGGAATGGAAGATTTTTGTTGTTGTTGTTAAGGGAAAAGAGAGTCATTTTATTCTAATTTGAAATAAATGGTTAGTTTAGAATGAGAAAGGAAAAATACAGGAGAAAACCTGAATAGATATAGAGTTACAGATGGTTTTCAGAAGAGGAATTTTATCTGTGATCAAATTAGTTAAGATTGAAAGAATTTATTTGTTTTTTTTTTTTTGCTTTAAATAAGCCTACTAATGTACTGATGCAAAATTAGAGTTGGGTTTTCTCTCTGTGAAAACAGCAAAGTTTTCTTGGATAATTAGTTGGTTCTTAGTAAGAGATCATAGAAAGATCATTGTCTTTTAAGTTCAGTTCAGTTCAGTTCAGTCGCTCAGTCCTGTGCGACTCTTTGCGACCCCATGAATCACAGCATGCCAGACCTCCCTGTCCATCACAAACTCCAGAGTTCACTCAGACTCAAGTCCATCGAGTCAGTGATGCCATCCAGCCATCTCATCCTCTGGCGTCCCCTTCTCCTCCTGCCCCCAATCCTTCCCAGCATCAGAGTCTTTTCCAATGAGTCAGCTCTTCGCATGAGGTGGCCAAAGTACTGGAGTTTCAGCTTCAGCATCATTCCCTCCAAAGAAATCCCAGGGCTGATCTCCATCAGAACGGACTGGTTGGATCTCCTTGCAGTCCAAAGGACTCTCAGGAGTCTTCTCCAACACCACAGTTCAAAAGCATCAATTCTCCGGCGCTCAGCCTTCTTCACATCCATACATGACCACAGGAAGAACCATAGCCTTGACTAGATGGACCTTTGTTGGCAAAGTGATGTCTCTGCTTTTGAATATGCTATCTAGGTTGGTCATAACTTTCCTTCCAAGGAGTAAGCGTCTTTTAATTTCGTGGCTGCAATCACTATCTGCAGTGATTTTGGAGCCCCAAAAAATAAAGTCTGACACTGTTTCCACTGTTTCCCCATCTATTTCCCATGAAGTGATGGAACTGGATGCCATGATGTTAGTTTTCTGAATGTTGAGCTTTAAGCCAACTTTTTCACCTCTCCACTTTTACCTTCATCAAGAGGCTTTTTAGTTCCTCTTCACTTTCTGCCATAAGGGTGGTGTCATCTGCATATCTGAGGTTATTGATATTTCTCCCGGCAATCTTGATTCCAGCTTGTGTTTCTTCCAGTCAAGCATTTCTCATAATGTACACTGCATAGAAGTTAAATAAGCAGGGTGACAATATACAGCCTTGACGTACTCCTTTTCCTGTTTGGAACCAGTCTGTTGTCCCATGTCCAGTTCTAACTGTTGCTTCCTGACCTGCATACAAATTTCTCAAAAGGCAGATCAGGTGGTCTGGTATTCCCATCTCTTTCAGAATTTTCCACAGTTTACTGTGATCCACACAGTCAAAGGCTTTGGCATAGTCAATAAAGCAGAAATAGATCTTTTTCTGGAACTCTCTTGCTTTTTCCACGATCCAGCAAATGTTGGCAATTTGATCTGTGGTTCCTCTGCCTTTTCTAAAACCAGCTTGAACATCAGGAAGTTCGCGGTTCACGTATTACTGAAGCTGGGCTTGGAGAATTCTGAGCATTACTTTACTAGCGTGTGAGATGAGTGCAATTGTGCGGTAGTTTGAGCATTCTTTGCATTGCCTTTCTTTGGGATTGGGATGAAAACTGACCTTTTCCAGTCCTGTGGCCACTGCTGAGTTTTCCAAATTTGCTGGCGTATTGAGTGCAGCACTTTCACAGCATCATCTTTCAGGATTTGAAATAGCTCAGCTGGAATTCCATCACCTCCACTAGCTTTGTTCATAGTGATGCTTTCTAAGGCCCACTGGACTTCACATTCCAGGATGTCTGGCTCTAGGTCAGTGATCACACCATCGTGATTATCTGGGTCATGAAGATCTTTTTTGTACAGTTCTTCTGTGTATTCTTGCCACCTTTTCTTAATATCTTCTGCTTCTGTTAGGTCCATACCATTTCTGTCCTTTATCGAGCCCATCTTTGCATGAAATTTTCCCTTGGTATCTCTAATTTTCTTGAAGAGATCTCTAGTCTTGCCCATTCTGTTGTTTTCCTCTATTTCTTTGCACTGATCACTGAGGAAGGCTTTCTTATCTCTTCTTGCCATTCTTTGGAACTCTGCATTCAGATGCTTATATTTTTCCTTTTCTCCTTTGCTTTTCGCTTCTCTTCTTTTCACAGCTATTTGTAAGGCCTCCCCAGACAGCCATTTTGCTTTTCTGCATTTCTTTTCCATGGGGATGGTCTTGATTCCTGTCTCCTGTACAATGTCATGAACCTCATTCCATAGTTCATCAGGCACTCTATCTATCAGATCTAGGCCCTTAAATCTATTTCTCACTTCCACTGTATAACCATAAGGGATTTGATTTAGGTCATACCTGAATGGTCTAGTGATTTTCCCTACTTTCTTCAATTTAAGTCTGAATTTGGCAATAAGGAGTTCATGATCTGAGCCACAGTCAGCTCCCGGTCTTGTTTTTGTTGACTGTATAGAGCTTCTCCATCTTTGGCTGCAAAGAACATAATCAATCTGATTTCGGTGTTGACCATCTGGTGATGTCCATGTGTAGAGTCTTCTCTTGTGTTGTTGAAAGAGGGTGTTTGCTATGACCAGTGCATTCTCTTGGCAAAACTCTATTAGTCTTTGCCCTGCTTCATTCCATATTCGAAGGCCAAATTTTCCTGTTACTCCAGGTGTTTCTTGACTTCTTACTTTTGCATTCCAGTCCCCTATAATGAAAAGGACATCTTTCTTGGGTGTTAGTTCTAAAAGGTCTTGTAGGTCTTCATAGAACCGTTCAGCTTCTTCAGCGTTACTGGTTGGGGCATAGACTTGGATTACTGTGATATTGAATGGTTTGCCTTGGAAACTAACAGAGATCATTCTGTCGTTTTTGAGATTGCATCCAAGTACTGCATTTCGGACTCTTTGTTGACCATGATGGCTACTCCATTTCTTCTGAGGGATTCTTGCCTGCAGTAGTAGATATAATGGTCATCTGAGTTAAATTCCCCCATTCCAGTCCATTTGAGTTCGCTGATTCCTAGAATGTAGACATTCACTCTTGCCATCTCTTGTTTGACCACTTCCAATTTGCCTTGATTCATGGACCTGACATTCCAGGTTCCTATGCAATATTGCTCTTTACAGCATTGGACCCTGCTTCTATCACCAGTCACATCCACAGCTGGGTATTGTTTTTGCTTTGGCTCCATCCCTTCATTCTTTCTGGAGTTATTTCTCCACTGATCTCCAGTAGCATATTGGGCACCTACTGACCTGGGGAGTTCCTCTTTCAGTATCCTATCATTTTGCCTTTTCGTACTGTTCATGAGGTTCTCAAGGCAAGAATACTGAAGTGGCTTGCCGTTCCCTTCTCTAGTGGACCACATTCTGTCAAATCTCTCCACCATGACCCGCCCGTCTTGGGTTGCCCCACAGGCATGGCTTAGTTTCATTGAGTTAGACAAGGCTGTGGTCCTAGTGTGATTAGATTGACTAGTTTTCTGTGATTATGGTTTCAGTGTATCTGCCCTCTGATGGCCTCTCGCAGCACCTACCGTCTTACTTGGGTTTCTCTTACCTTGGACGTGGGGTATTTTTTCATGTCTTTTAAGTTATCTGCTTAGAAGCAAGAATTCTGTGTCTTATCAAAATAATTTCCTGTGGGTTATGTTGTTTTTATTATGTTTGTTTATAAGAACTTAAGGATTGTTTCATAGTGATCTATGACCGTGTTGTTTATCCATTCTATATGTAATAGTTTGTCTCTGCTAATCCCAAACCCATAGTCCTTCTCTCCCTAATTTGATTTATTTGAACATTGTATGTCATAGAAATAAATATTCCCTTCTCAATGTATAAAATTTTTTATAATAAATTCTCCTCAGACCTTTGACAATGACTGTTTTAAGTCTTTTATCATCCACAGATAATTTTTGTTTTACTGTGATTCTTCCTTGAAAGCTCTTGTAGTCAGTTACAGGCAAAAGTGTGTTGTCTTTAACAAAAAGAGTGGCTGTTTCAGAAATCCATGAAAAGAACTGTGACAAGTACTTCGGGGTACAGCTTCTGAGGGCACTATTGCTTAAATAACGTTGAGACTATACCTCTGGATCGAGTAAGGATTTCTGGTACTAATGGAGAACCTGACTGGTTAAAAAAAGCCAAAAAGAACACTGACCCAAGGTCTAGCAGAACAAAAATCCATTACATGAAGAAGAAAAGAGTGTAGTATAAAGAATGTTTAGTAGAACAGAACAGAGAATTCAGAAATAGATCTCAGTATATAAGATTAGTTAATATAGATATTGAGTTAATGAAGTAAAAGTGAGTTTGTTGTAGTTGTTCTAATACATTAAATAATGCCAGGGGGAAGAAAGAATCAGTTACATGGGACTGAATGAACTAATAAAGAATGATTTTGATTTTTATGATTATTGCTTTGTAACATTGCTGGTTCTTTAATGTTTTAGTTAAGGAACTCTTTTTTATCTTTTCTCAAGCTGTCCATAACTCATGGCAATTTAGTCGATTATACTTTTGTAAGTAAAAATGAAACTTTTATCTTTTCTCCCTACTTGATCGCTCCAGAATTCAGAATCTCTACTGAGTATTCTTATTTTCATGACAGTGACATTATTTGTATAAGTTCAATAGGAATCTGTTTTCCTTGTAACAGGACATAATTGGAAAAATTAGTTGGATAGACTTTGGCTGGAATACTGTATTTGAGAATGAGAATCTCAAAGATGTCAAATCTCACGTTATGAGACAGTTGTAAGGAACTAAGATTTGTTTTATAGAGCCAGTACTTACAGAGCCCTTTGGAGAAACCAGCCTGGCACATGGTTTATAGAGTTCTCAGCTTTACAGATGAGGAAGAAAGGTCACTTCCTGGGAAACCCAGGGACCATAGAATATTCTGGGAACCTTGAGAAGAGAGGAATTTACCCAAATTTTTAGGCATTACAAGTTAAATTTGGTAGTTAGTTCTTAGACTGGCTTCCAAGCCTTGTTCAGTTCAGTTCAGTCACTCAGTCGTGTCTGACTCTGTGACCCCCATGGACTGCCCCACGCCAGACTTCCCTATCCATCACCAAGTCCCAGAGCTTGCTCAGACTCATCTCCATCGAGTCTATGATGCCATCCAACCATCTCATCCTCTGTCATCCCCGTCTCTTCCTGCCTTCAATCTTGCCTAGCATCAGGGTCTTTTTCAATGAGTCATTTCTTCCCATCAGGTGGCCAGAGTACTGGAGCTTCAGCTTCAACATCAGTCCTTCCAATGAACATTCAGGACTGATTTCCTTTAGGATGGACTGGTTGGATCTCCTTGCAGTCCAAGGGACTCTCAAGAGTCTTCTCCAACACTACAGTTTAAAAGCATCAGTTCTTCAGCGCTCAGCTTTCCTTATGGTCCAACTCTCACATCCATACATGACCACTGGAAAAACCATAGCCTTGACTAGACAGACCTTTGTTGACAAAGTAATGTCTCTGCTTTTTAGTATGCTGTCTAGGTTGGTCATAACTTTTCTACCAAGGAGTAAGTGTGTTTTAATTTCATGGCTGCAGTCACCATCTGCAATGATTTTGGAGCCCAAGAAAATAAAGTCTGCCACTGTTTCCATTGTTTGCCCATCTATTTGCCATCTAGCCTTGAGAGGCTTTCAAAAGTCTGATTTGAGATTCTTTATGAAAAGTTCCAGCAAAGCAAACCTGAAAGGCCTAAGTGGTCAATAATCATTTTTGCTGCACTTATGTAAATAATCAGGCTAAATCTAATGAGACCAGACTTATTTTGTAAACAAGAATAAAAATGGGGGATGGGAGCCAGGTTGACTGTACAGAAATATTTTATGTTTCAGTGGAAAACTGTAGTGTACCCTTGTGGGTTATTAAATTCCAGTGTTGCTGATCGTCTTACATATGCTGTCAATTGTCTACTTTCTTCCAGTGTCTGGCTACAACTCTCCAAAATATTTCCATTTTTTCTACCCTCCTCCTGATTTGGCCTCATTGAGAACTAAACCTTCCCCTTTCCTGGAGCCCTGCAAGCTGAAGCTGGTGACCTGATATAAACTTCAAAGAAATCACCACAACAGATCATGTATGTTGTACAACTTTCATGCTTGCTATTGTGAGGGCCATTCAGGAAGTCTGCTGAAACAACCGATGCCATCACTAAGGACGTTCAAACTGCAAAAGATGATTCAAGCCCATCATCTAGGTGTCTTCTCAACTGTCTTCCCTCTGGACGCAGAAACTAGTTTTATAGCATATGCCAATCAATTATCTTTGTTTTTCCTTTTCTTTTCATAGAAATTCTCCTCATTAAATGCCTGACTGCTTGTGCCACCTTCCAAATATCCTCTACTTAACCAAGCCTCAACTAATAGTTCAGACGGTCCTTAAAGGACAAAAGGCAACCTAATGACAAATGGACTTACTTTGTTCAAAGAAGAATGTCTCTTTCTTCAGATAAGAGCAGGGACTGACAGAAACTCTCTTCCTTAGCTTAACTTTAGTCAGGTTCCTTGACTACACAGGGCTTCCTTCCCTGGTGGCTCAGACAGTGAAGAATCTGCCTGCAGTGCAGGGGACCCAGTTTCGATACCTGGGTAGGGAAGATCCCTTGGAGTTGGGAATGGCTACCTACTCCAGTATTCCTGCCTGGAGAATTCTATGGACAGAGAAGCCCGGTGGGCTACAGTCTACTGGGTCACAAGTAGTCGGACATGACTAAGCGACTAACACAAGTCAGGTTCCTTCGAACCGTTTTTTTCTAGACCCCATCCTTGCTAAACTTACATTGTCCAATTTTCATAAGAATCCTGCTTTATCAGTTTAGAGAGAATTTTCCATCCTTGATACCTGGTCACCCTTCATGTCTAATAAAATTCTGTTCCCCTCGCTTCCCACCCAATACCCTAAATGATATCTTAGTTCAGTTCAGTTCAGTTGCTCAATTGCGTCCGACTCTTTGCGACCCCATGAATCGCAGCACACCAGGCCTGCCTGTCCATCACCAACTCCCGGAGTTCACTCAGACTCACATCCATCGAGTCAGTGATGCCATCCAGCCATCTTCTCCTCCTGCCCCCAATCCCTCCCGGCATCAGAGTCTTTTCCAATGAGTCAACTCTTCGCATGAGGTGGCCAAAGTACTGGAGTTTCAGCTTCAGCATCATACCCTCCAAAGAAATCCCAGGGCTGATCTCCTTCAGAATGGACTGGTTGGATCTCCTTGCAGTCCAAGGGACTCTCAAGAGTCTTCTCCAGCACCACAGTTCAAAAGCATCAATTCTTTGGCGCTCAGCCTTCTTCACAGTCCAACTCTCACATCCATACATGACCACAGGAAAAACCATAGCCTTGACTAGATGGACCTTTGTTGGCAAAGTGATGTCTCTGCTTTTGAATATGCTATCTAGGTTGGTCATAACTTTCCTTCCAAGGAGTAAGCGTCTTTTAATTTCGTGGCTGCAGTCACCGTCTGCAGTGATTTTGGAGCCCCCCCAAAATAAAGTCTGACACTGTTTCCACTGTTTCCCCATCTATTTCCCATGAAGTGATGATATCTCACTACCTGACAATTCTTCAGCAAGAATTGTGTCTGTTTAACCAGAATCTTCCCTCACCCCCTAAAGTTTCCCCTTAGTGATAGTAATTTTCTTCCCACTGATCCCTACTCTGCTTCTTGGCTATAGGTATCCACTTGTATTTGCTGTATTGGGAATTGAGCCCAGTTCTGTATTGAGATCTCTTTTCCCTTATTGCTGTAGTTCCCGTATAAAACCTGTGTTTTTTTTTTTTTTTTTAATATGCATAATATCAATAGAATACAGTCTGGAAGAGCAGCTACTCTTATATGTGCACACTGAACAGATATATCAGCTTTCAGTTAGTGAAAGCCTGTGAGGGACACGACGTAAGTCAGTGCTTCGTGTACATAAAGAATGTCTGTGGGGGAACAATACTTGACAATTTTCTGTCCTGTTTATTTCTGAAAACCCAGGGAGAGGGCGAGGGTGGGATGATTTGGGAGAATGGCATTGAAACATGTATAATAGCTCTTCCGAGCGGGGTTACGGCCCAGCCGGCGGGAGCCGGGTTTGGAGAGTCCCGGGCACTCGGAGAATCCGGGTAGCCCCGGCTGAAGCCATGTCCCGGAACCTGCGCACTGCTCTCATTTTCCGCGGCTTCATCTCCCTGATCGGCGCCGCCTTCTACCCCATCTACTTCCGGCCCTTAATGGCGGCTGGAGGAGTACAAGAAAGAACAAGCCATAAATCGAGCTGGTATTGTTCAAGAAGACGTGCAGCCACCAGGGTTGAAAGTGTGGTCGGATCCATTTGGCCAGAAATGAGAAGACTAACACCACCTCTAATTATGAAAGTAGACAAGAGACTTCATGCTTTCAGTTCTGCAGCAAGTTCAATAAGTCACCTGGCTAGAGAACGCTGGCTGGAGCAGAAAACCCTGGAAGGCCATAAAAAGTCCTATGCATGAGGAGTACGTCCCTTCTTAAAAGGACCCTGGAACAAATCATACTATTAGGAGGGTTTCCATGATTTGGTTTCCTTTCTAAAAATGAAGCTGTCTCACTCAGCTGGACTTGAAGGCTCTCTACATATTATTCAGTCTCTACCTCTTAGCCAGCCAAGCTGTGATATGAATACAAGCAACTAGTAGACTGGGGAAGATTCTAGACTGTTTTGCCATCCTCCAAATAGGAAATTTCAGGGGGAAACTACCATATTGAGCAGCCTCATAGAGCTCTTTGAAAATGTTAAAGTTGATAAAACTCTTTGAGGACAAGGTACATTGTACTCTTTAAGAATAAATAGTTCAACTCAACTATCTCATTAGGAAGGTTGCTGCATGTTGAGAAATAAACAAATTTGAAGCAAACTAAAAAAAAAAAGAAACATGTATAATATCATATGTGAAACGAATCGGCAGTCCAGGTTGGAGGCATGATACAGATGCTTGGGGCTGGTGCACTGAGATGACCCTGAGGGATGGGATGGGGAAGGAGGTGGGAGGGGGGTTCAGGATGGGGAACACGTGTACACCCGTGGCAGATTCATGTTGATGTACGGCAAAACCAATACAATATTGTAATTAGCCTCCAATTAAAATAAATAAATTTATATTAAAAAAAAAACAACCCAGGATATGGGAAAAGACACATTGGAATCAGCACTGATGGAACACAGCTGGGTGAAAATGAAGGTAGTACATTGCTATTAAATATTCAAATAAAAGATGTGGCCTGTAGTGGCAATTTATAGTGTTGGATTTACAGAGAGCAGTAGGTAGTCAAAAATATGCCATTTGGTTTTGGTTTATTGTTGGAGGAAATACCGATAATTATTAATACTATCAAATTACAGTTTTCCAGTACATTTATGCCTTTTTGATATACTATGAGAAGAGTTGGGCAGCAAGTGTACTGGCTTTGAGGAAAAAAGATGCTCATGTGAATTTTAAAAGGAAAGAGAGATAAAAGTATTCCTTCATGATTCTGATAATTCTGACAAAACCATTTTGAGTACCTTATTGAATGACATGTCATAGCAGTGTATGTATTAAAGATGTTGAATTGTTTGAAACTTTAGGCTTAAAATATTACCATTTTACAGTTTGCAGTTGAGAGATTAGGATTTCTTTTAAGAAAACTGAGCTGTGGTATAAATGGTTTAAACTTTGATGTTTTCTAATATAATTCTTGTTTTGGGAAAAATACATGATTTATTTCCATATATCTTTTAAAGTCACATTACTGTACATGCAGTATTATAGACATAATGTTTCATAAGAAAATGAAATACTTTTTAGAATTAAATGCAACTAGATTAGGAATCTGTTTACCGTGTCTCCCAAGTTGAAACAGTCCATCTTTCTGCTTTCATTTGTGATATGGTTATCAATTTAATGCCTGATGGAACTTTGAAACTCATCATCAGTGAGAAGTCTTTATAATATCTAGGTTCTCAGTAGTCCACATACCCAGAATTTTCTGACAGAACTACCAAATATTAATATTTATTATCATCTAATGATCTTTAATTGGGAATTAGAACTTTCTAGTTTGATAAAAGTGGTAAAAATAGAAGCTCATTGGTCATGGAACTCAGGGTCTTGTGACTTAAAGTCTTTGTCATTGGGCCAGGCATTGACAGATTATAAGAGCACAAACAATTTTTCTCTTTCACTGGAAAGGAATAATAATAATAAATATTGAAAATTGTTAAAAACTAGTGTGGCATTTTGAATATGGATGCTGAAATAATACTTGTCACCTTGGTAAAACCTTTGTTAAAAAAGGGAATGTATATTGAGAGCTTCAGTTCAGTTCAGTTCAATCCAGTCACTCAGTAGTGTCTGACTCTTTATGACCCCATGAACTGCAGCACGCCAGGTCTCCCTGTCCATCACCAACTCCCGGAGTTCACTCAAACTCATGTCCATTGAGTGGGTGATGTCATCCAACCATCTCATCCTCTGTCGTCCCCTTTTCCTCCTGCCTTCAATTTTTCCAAGCATCAGGGTCTTTTCCAGTGAGTCAGCTCTTTGCATCAGGTGGCCAAAGTATTAGAGCTTCAGCATCAGTCCTTCCAGTGAATATTCAGGACTGATTTCTTTTAGGATGGACTGGTTGGATCTCCTTGCAGTCCAAGGGACTCTCAAGAGTCTTCTCCAACACCACAGTTCAAAAGCATCAATTCTTTGGCACTCAGCTTTCTTTATAACCCAACTCTCACATCCATACATGACTACTAGGAAAACCATAGCTTTGACTAGACAGACCTTTGTTGGCAAAGTAATGTCTCTGCTTTTTAATGTGCTGTCTAGGTTGGTCATAACTTTTCTTCCAAGGTGCAAGCGTCTTTTAATTTCATGGCTGAAGTCCTCATCTGCAGTGATTTTGGAGCCCCCCAAAATAAAGTCTGTCACTGTTTCCCCATCTATTTGCCATGAAGTGATGGGACCAGATGCCATGATCTTAGTTTTCTGAATGAAAAATTGAGAGCTTACTGTGGACCAAATATTCAAACATTACTTAGAACATGAGTTCTAAGTCATGAGCTCATGTTCATTGTAAAGGAGCCAGTATATTATGAACTGAAGCATGGCAAAAATAGATAACTTACCCAAGGTCACCCCTTTGTTAATTGGTAGAACCAAGATTTGAACAGTCTGGTAGAAAAGCCTGAGCTCTTCCTCTTTACCTGACTCAGGAAAATAGCACTCTAGGATTCCCTGAGGTGGTCAAGTCAACTGTAAGCGTTTTTTATTTTGAAGTCTTCTGAAATCTTTCTCTGTTGTTTTAACATACAGTTCTCCCACATTATTCTCCTGCTTATCATTATTAGTATTACTACCACCAACAAGGGTCTTCCCTGGTGGCTCGGTGGTAAAGATCTACCTGCCAGTGCAGGAGATGCAGGAGACACAGGTTCAATCTCTGAGTTGGGAAGATCCCCTGGGGAAGGAAATAGCAACCCATTCCAGTATTCTTGCCTGAAAAATTCCACAGACAGTGGAGCCTGGTGGGGTTGCAAAGAGTCAGATGTGACTGAGCAACTGAGCATGCATGCATACCATCACCAATGAATAATTCATTAGAATCCTTTAAGGAGAGAAGTGGTTGCAAAGAAGGGTATGCTTTGGAGATGAAGAGAGGAAAGATCACTTTTATGGCCACAGATTGATTACCTTAGTCTTGGCCAATTTTTTCTTTGGTTATTGGAGCCCAGAGATGATTTAAGTGGCTTTTGGTCACAGGACTGGAAAAGATCAGTTTTCATTCCAATCCCAAAGAAAGGCAATGCCAAAGAATGCTCAAACTACCGCACAATTGCACTCATCTCACATGTTTGTAAAGTAATGCTCAAAATTCTCCAAGCCAGGCTTCAGCAATATGTGAACCATGAACTTCCTGATGTTTAAGCTGGTTTTAGAAAAGGCAGAGAAACCAGAGATCAAATTGCCAACATCCGCTGGATCATGGAAAAAACAAAAGAGTTCCAGAAAAACATCTATTTCTGCTTTATTGACTATGCCAAAGCCTTTGACTGTGTGAATCACAGTAAACTGTGGAAAATTCTGAAAGAGATAGGAATACCAGACCACCTGATCTGCCTCTTGAGAAACCTATATGCAGGTCAGGAAGCAACAGTTAGAACTGGACATGGAACAACAGACTGGTTCCAAATAGGGAAAGGAGTACGTCAAGGCTGTATATTGTCACCCTGCTTATTTAACTTATATGCAGAGTACATCATGAGAAACGCTGGACTGGAAGAAGCACAAGCTGGAATCAAGATTGCCGGGAGAAATATCACTAACCTCAGATATGCAGATGACACCACCCTTATGGCAGAAAGTGAAGAGGAACTAAAAAGCCTCTTGATGAAAGTGAAAGTGGAGAGTGAAAAAGTTGGCTTAAAGCTCAACATTCAGAAAATGAAGATCATGGCATCCGGTCCCATCACTTCATGGGAAATAGATGGGGAAACAGTGGAAACAGTGTCAGACTTTATTTTTCTGGGCTCCAAAATCACTGCAGATGGTGACTGCAGCCATGAAATTAAAAAACGCTTACTCCTTGGAAGGAAAGTTATGACCAACCTAGATAGCATATTCAAAAGCAGAGACATCACTTTGCCAACAAAGGTCCGTCTAGTCAAGGCTATGGTTCTTCCTGTGGTCATGTATGGATGTGAGAGTTGGACTGTGAAGAAGGCTGAGCGCCAAAGAATTGATGCTTTTGAACTGTGGTGTTGGAGAAGACTCTTGAGAGTCCCTTGGACTGCAAGGAGATCCAACCAGTCCATTCTGAAGGAGATCAGCCCTGGGATTTCTTTGGAGGGAATGATGCTGAAGCTGAAACTCCAGTACTTTGGCCACCTCATGCAAAGAGTTGACTCATTGGAAAAGACTCTGATGCTGGGAGGGATTGGGAGCAGGAGGAGAAGGGGACGCCAGAGGATGAGATGGCTGGATGGCATCACTGACTCGATGGACGTGAGTCTGGGTGAACTCTGGGAACTGGTGATGAACAGGGAGGCCTGGCGTGCTGCAATTCATGGGGTCGCGAAGAGTTGGACACGACTGAGCGACTGAACTGAACTGAACTGAACCTACTACCTCTAATCCACTACATACATCAAAATTTCATGCTCATTTGACAGTGTTTTTGTGAATCAATAGCATTACCTCCCCCCTTGAAACACCTGCCCATATTCATAAATAGTTAAAAACACTTGAATTTATAAATCATCTTTCCTAAAAATATATTAGAAAACTTTTTATGTATAGCATTTCAATGTATTTTAAAACATTGACTTTATATAGCTTTGTTTAATATATTTTAATATTATTTGTTTAAAATACATGAAAATACAAATTATCGTACTGCTGTAAAACATTAAAAATATATCAGGTTTTAGAAGGTAATGTCTGGCTTGTTTTAAATATACCAGCATGCTGACTGTTGCGTGCAGGACAGAACTTCTTCTATTTTAAATGTAGCAGCGCCCTCTAGAGTGAAAGGTTTATAGAATTTGATAAAGGAAATGTTTCACACTGTCCTGGGTTCTTGATCCCTACCATTCCAAGGGACAGCTTGTTACATAGCAAAGAGTGGAACCTACATTTTTTTGTTCTGAGTAAATGTTCTTTACAAGGATGCTTTTTGGGTAACTTGAACAAAATAGAAATAAACTTGTTCATTATTTTGTTGGTAGTTTGCACATTTTGTTCTCATATTCTTGTGAAACCATTAGTACATAATTATACCTTAAAATTCATATCTTTATAATGTTAATAGCAAGAATTGAACATTTTGTTGACCAATATAACAGGGCTAGTCAGGGTTATGGTTTTTCCAGTGGTCATGTATGGATATGAGAGTTTGACTATAAAGAAAGCTGAGCACTGAATAATTGACACTTTTGAACTGTGATGTTGGAGAAGACTCTTGAGAGTCCCTTGGACTGCAGGGAGATCCAACCAGTCCATCCTAAAGGAAATCAGTCCTGGGTGTTCATTGGAAGGACTGATGTTGAAGCTGAAACTCCAATACTTTGGCCACCTGATACCAAGAGCTGACTCATTGGAAAAGACCCTGATGCTGGGAAAGATTGAAGGTGGGAGGAGAAGGGGATGACAGAAGATGGGATGGTTGGATGGCATCATCGACTTGATGGACATGGGTTTGGGTGGATTCTGGGAGTTGGTGATGGACAGGGAGGCCTGGCGTGCTGCAGTCCTTGCGGTCACAAAGAGTCGGACACAACTGAGCAACTGAACTGAACTGAAATTTATTGAATGCCTATTATATATATGATAACTGCATTTTGTATTGAGGAGTACTTGATAAATAGAGAATAGGCCACATTCCTGGTAATAGTTACACATTTATTTCCATTTGTCTAATGTGTCAGAGTGTGACCCATATTGGCTCTTGTATTAAAATTGTCTTTATTAAATTAAGAATATTACTATTAATATACATTCCTTCTTTATTACAGAAGAAAATACTCAGGAACCATCACATGGGAAGAAAAGTTTGAGTGAGAAAGTTTCTCTGTATAGAGGTGACATCACATTGCTAGAGGTGGATGCTATAGTCAATGCTGGTGAGTAGTTGATATTTTGTGATGTATTTGTTATACTGTTGCCCTAAATCTGGGTTCGCGTCTTGGTGGGTATCAGGCCAAAAGGCCACAAATTGGGAGAAAGAAAGATTTATTACTTGCAGCAAGAAGAATGCTGGGGATCTTTTCCAAAGCAGTGTTTCCCAGAACAGTAAGATTGGGGAATTTTTATGCTAAGGATACTTGCATACTCATGAAGGGGCTTGAGCAAAGGAGAATTCAGCCTAGAGCTGGGGAAAAGGTTGACAGAGCCCCAGTTTTAGTTGGTTGAAGTCAGAAAAGGTCATTATCATATTTCCATGCTCCACCTGGATGTGGGCCTTTGTTCCTGCCTAACTCACACATTTAAATTGTTATCTGTATCCCTTAAGGCGGAACTAGGACTCTGTTTTACTGCTCAACTGTTGTTTCTTGACTGTTTCTCCTTTGTTCCTGCATTCCTTCACCTGCGGTAAGATCAGTAATTACTGAGATGTGTTCAAGGGCAGGCGTCGTTACCCATCCTTAGATCACAAAATGACCTAGGCCAGAGATGACCTCTTTAAAGTCAAGAAAGTCATGCCTGGTTCTCTTTCTCCGGGGACCCCATACCCCATCTGCTTGCAATACAAAATATTTATTGTTTAAAAATATTTTTTCATAAATAGGAATACAAATGTTTAAGAAAAAGTACCCTTCCAGAGATAGAGATGTCATGTATTAAAGACACTGAGCATTTGTTTTATGTATGTGCTGCAGTTAATGTGTTAACTCTACATGGTATCCATACTGAGTTGTAACTAGGGTACTGGACCCCTGGAAAAGTAACAGGTTGTTGCAGAAAGTTCCTTAGAAAGAACTTTAGCAGCTGTATTATTGTTGATTTAATGCTTCAGTTAATAGTTGGCCAACATAAAAGCAAGTTCATTAAGCTTTTCCTTCTTTTGACTTTGTAAAGAGATGTTTGATCTACACCAGACAGAAATAAAATATAAAGAAATTATTTCTGTAGTTTCCAAACTCAGTTGCTTGGTTTCAACTATTCATGTTTGTTTTTAATGGTTTATTTTATGATTAATGATCTTATTATTTGGGGTTTCAAACATTGGGAAATAACAATTAATGTTAAATTTTAATTTAGGTTATTTTATAGAGGTCTGTATCTTTTATATATTTTACCATGTGACTGTATATCAAGAAATACATAATGTTTGTGATTCTATAAAAATAAATATCAATAATTGGATATTTCATAATTTTAATTTGTGTTCTGTAAAGTTAGGCTCTTTGCAAGTTAAAAGGTTTAAAAACAAATGCAGACTTAGGTAAAGAGAAGCATTATTCAAAAAGATTATTACAATAAGGGGTGGAGACTTATCTCAGTAGGAGGAGGAAGAATATTACGATAGGAAGAACCACTTTGACTATGAGATAAGCAAGCATCTCAAAGTTCAAGCAGAAAAGGACATTTTTTTTACAGAGAGGCGTGAACATTGGATGTGGGTGGCATGATTGGACAGTTGATCAGGAAACATTTTTCCTCGAGGCTAGCTTATTTTGGAAGGGGTCATTAAAGAGGGGTTGTTCACCTTCCATTGCTCAAGGGTAGGTCAAAGTTCAGGGGCTTGGAGGAAAGAAAGAAGCCTGAATAAAGTTTGGTCAAGTCTAGTTAACAGGCATTGATCAACCAGAATGGTTGATGGGGACAAATAGTTCAGCTAATCATTTATGAGACAAAGAATGGGAATTTGGAGAGTCTGTGCCTTGGTCTTGTCATAGCATACAAGGGTCATTGGGAGTTTTATCTCAGTCATATGGGGAAGACTAGCTCTTTGCAGTAAGCTGTTTTCCAGAACACAGAAGGGTGGGGGTTAATTTTTTGACAGACCTTGCTTTCCAGGAATACAAAAGTTAGTTAGAGCTCCGTGTTGTCTCAGGTTTCACTCTGGTGATGTGTAAAGTCAAACAACATAGTAGGAACGTTCCTTGGTGTATGCCCTAAATTCCATAAACGTGAGCTTTAATTTAAAGAAATTAATTATTTAATTAAATATACATATACACACACACACACACACGTGCGTGTGCACACACACACACACGTGCGTGTGCACACACACACACATACACATACACAATGGGACTTCCCTGGTGGCTGAGACAGTAAAGAATCTGCCTGCAATGTGAAAGACCTAGATTTGATCCCTGGGTCAGGAAGATCCCCTGGAGAAGGAAATAGGCAACCCACTCTAGTATTGTTGCCTGGAGAATTCCATGGACAGAGGAGCCTGGCAGGCTTATAGTCCATCAGTCACAAAGAGTTGGACACGACTGAGCGACTAACAGTTTCACACTATCTGTACATCACTGGCTCTCCTCTATATTGTTGTAATTTCCAGTCATTGATCCCAGTTCTGCCATATGGAGTACAGTTGTTGACATTTATTTCCTTAAATGCCTTAAGACTACTCTCATGAGTTTTCTCTCTCTTGTTATTAACATAACATTGAATTTGCCTTGATAGAATACTTAATAATACTAGTAATCATGGTTTTCCTTGAGTTTTGTTAACTGTATACTCATTTATCTCCCTGTTGAGGCTATCGACTGGTATTTTTTCCACTTTTGGTGTAATCTCTCAAAGTAGTGTCTTGTTCTTGTGTTCTTAATAAACACCTGGTCACGTATATTTGTTAAATTGAACTACACAATTGAGTTTATAGCACCTTTGACCCATAGCACATTCAACAATGGGGACTTGACACAGTGAACAACACAATTTGGCTCATTTAAGAAAAACAATTTTTTTGATCAAGAAATAAAAATAATTTTAGTGAAATAAAGTGGTGCTAAAGAGAAAACATTATTAACAGGAAAGGATCCCGTTACTCTTCTGATTCTTTGTCCTTGCTTGTGTAATTTTTTCATCGCTGTCACATAGTGTACAAGAGTTTGACGAATTTATACAAAGTCAGGCAGCAACTCCTAAAAGCATTTGGCACTGTTGGCTTATCTCTCTGGCTGAGGTAATTATAGTTTGGCCATGCTCTGCATCTCCCAAGGACAGCCTCATCAGGAAGTTCTTAGGTACATGGAAAGAGATGCCAAATGCACAGTGTAATGACTTTATTTACAGCTTTCTGCTGTGCTGCTTTGTTTGCCTGGTGTGTCAGGAGAGGAACAGCTGTTGACTTTCAGGTGAACAAGGCGACATGGCAGGAAACTCCAGAGTTGCCTCTGGTGAGAGGGGAGTGGGAGGCGGTTTGCCCAGTCAAGCCGCCAAAGCAGCCGCGTCATCACTTTCCGCCTTGTAAAGTTCTCTTCCCGTGTTTGTGTTAGTGCATTGGAATGCCTGGTTGTCATGAATGAAATGATTTGATATTTAAAACTTTTTCCCAACCAAGTACTTTCCAAACTTCAATCTTGCAGTTCAATTGCAGTTCAGTCGCTCAGTCGCGTTCAACTCTTTTCAATCCCATGGACGCTAGGCTTTCCTGTTCATCACCGACTCCCGGGGTTTACTCAAACTCATGCCCAATGAGTTGGTGATGCCATCCAACCATCTCATCCTCTGTTGTCCCCTTCTCTGCCTGCCTTCATTCTTTCCCAGCATCATGGTCTTTTCAAATGACTCAGCTTTTCACATCAGGTGGCCAAAGTATTGGAGTTTCAGCTTCAACATCAGTCCCACCAATGAACACCCAGGACTGATCTCCTTTAGGATGGACTGGTTGGGTCTCCTTGCAGTCCAAGGGACTCTCAAGAGTCTTCTCCAACACCACGGTTCAAAAGCATCAATTCTTCAGTGCTCAGCTTTCTTTATAGTCCAACTCTCACATCCATACCTGACTACTGGAAAAACCATAGCTTTGACTAGACAGACCTTTGTTGGCCAAGTAATGTCTCTGCTGTCTAGGTTTGTCATAGCTTTTCTTCCAAGGAACAAGTGTCTTTAAATTTCATGGCTGCAGTCACCATCTGCAGTGATTTTTGAGCCCAGGAAAATAAAGTCAGTCACTGTTTCCATTGTTTCCTCATCTATTTGCCATGAAATGATGGGACAGCATATTGTGATCTTTGTTTTTGGAATGTTGAGTTTTAAGCCAGCTATTTTACTCTCCTCTTTCACTTTCATCAAGACGGTCTTTAGTTCCTCTTTGCTTTTTGCCTTAAGGGTAGTATCATTGGTGTATCTGAGGTTATTGATTTTTCTTGATTCCAGTTTGTGCTTCATCCAGGTTGGCATTTCACATGATGTACTCTGCATATAAGTTAAATAGGTAGGGTGACTGTATACAGCCTTGATGTACATATTCCCTTCCCAATTTTGAACCAGTCCATTGTTTCATGTCCCATTCTAACTGTTGCTTCTTGAGCTGCATACAGGTTTCTCAGGAGGCAGGTAAGGTGGTCTGATATTCCCGTCTCTTTAAGAATTTTCCACAGTTTGTTGTGATCCACACAGTCAAAGGCTTTAACATAGTCAGTGAAGCAGAAGTCGATGTTTTTCTGGAATTCTGTTGCTTTTCCTGTGATCCAACAGATATTGGCAATTTGATCTCTAGTTCCTCTACTTTTTCTACATACAACTTGAACGTCTGGAAGTTTTTGGTTCATGTACTATTGAAGCCTAGCTTAGAGAATTTTGAGCATTACTTTGCTAGTGTGTGAGATGGCAATTGTTCAGTAGTTTGAACACTCTTTGGCATTGCCTTTCTTTGGGATTGTAATGAAAACTGACCTTTTCCAGTCCTGTGGCCACTGGTAAGATTTCCAAATTTGCTGGCATATTGAATGCAGCACTTTCATAGCATCATCTTTTAGGCTTTGAAATAGCTCAGCTGGAATTCTGTCGCCTCCACTAGCATTGTTCAGAGTGATGTTTGCTAAGGCCCACTTGACTTCGCACTCCAGGATGTCTGGCTCTAGATGAGTGATCACACCATCATAATTACCTGGGTCATGAAGATCTTTTTTGTATAGTTCTTCTGTGTATTCTTACCACCTCTTCTTAATATCTTCTGCTTCTGTTAGGTCCGTACCATTTCTGTTTTATTGTGCCCATCTTTGCATGAAATGTTCCCTGGGTATCTATAATTTTCTTGAAGAGATCTCTAGTCTTTCACATTCTATTTTCCTCTATTTCTTTGCATTGATCACTGAGGAAGGCTTTCTTATTGCTCCTTGTTATTCTTTGGAACTCTGCATTCAGATGGGTATATCTTTTCTTTTCTCCTTTGCCTTAACTTCTCCTATTTTCTCAGCTATTTGTAAGGCCTCCTCAGACAACCATTTTGCCTTTTTGCATTTCTTTTTCTTGGGGATGGTTTTGATTAAAGACTCCTGTAAATGTTATGATCCTCTGTCTGTAGTTCTTCAGGCACCCTGTCTATCAGATCTAATCCCTTGAATCTGTTTGTCACTTCTACTTTATAATCATAAGGGATTTGATTTAGGTTATACCTGAATGGTCTAGTGGTTTTCCCTACTTTCTTCAACTTAAGTCTGAATTTTGCAATGAGGAGTTCGTGATCTGAGCCATAGTCAAATCCTGGTCTTTTTTTGCTGACTGTATAGAGCTTCTCCATCTTTGGCTGCAAAGAATAAAATTAATCTGATTTCGGTGTTGACTATCTGGTGATGTCCATGTGTAGAGTCATCTCTTGTGTTGTTGGAAGAGGGTGATTGCTATCATCAGTGCGTTCTCTTGGCAAAACTCTATTAGCTTTTGCCCTGCTTCATTTTGTGCTCCTAGGCCAAATTTGCCTGTTACTCCAGGTATTTCTTGACTTCCTACTTTTGCAGTCCAGTCCCCCATGATGAAAAGGCATCTTTTTTGGGTATTGTTTCTAGAAGGTCTTGTAAGTCTTCATAGAACTATTCATCTTCAGCTTCTTTGGCATTAGTGGTTGAGGCATAGACTTAGATTTCTGCGATATTGAATGGTTTGCCTTGGAAATGAACAGAGATCATTCTGTCACTTTTGAGACTGCATCTCAGTACTGCATTTCAGACTCTTTTGTTGACTCAGAGGGATATTCCATTTCTTCTAAGGGATTCTTGCCTACAGTAGTAGATGTAATGGTCGTTTGAATTAAATTTTCCTATTCTGGTCCACTATAGTTCACTGATTGCTAAAATGTCAATGTTCACTCTTGGCATCTCCTGCTTGACCACTTCCAATTTACCTTGATTCATGGACCTAACGCTCCAGGTTCCTATGCCAATTATATCAAAGAAGTTCTTGCCCTGTTGCATAAATTTAGGGCCCACAACAGATTCCCCAAACTGAGGATCTGGCAAAGAGATTGAGAATCCCTGGGGAATTTGAAGGCCAGTGGACTTTGATTACAGAACTTCCACAGGACTGGGGAAACAGACTCTTGGAGGGCACAAACAAACCTTGTGCCCAGGAGAAAGGAGCAGTGAACCCACAAGAGACTGAGCCGGACTTGCCTGTGAGTGTCCAGGAGTCTCCAGCAGAGGCGTGCGTTGACAGTGGGCTGCCTTGGGGTCAGGGGCACTGAATACAGAAGTCCTGGGAACTGTGGGGTGTGCTGGCATAAGTCCTTTTGAAGGAAGTCATAACCCCTAGCATAACCCTTACCTGACCTTAGGTCAAACTATAGGGCGGGAACAGTGCCCCACCCATTAACAGAAAATTGGATTAAAGATTTCCTGAGCATGGCCCGGCCTATCAGAGCAAGACTCAGATTCCCTCACAGCCAGTCCCTCCCATCAGGAAGCTTCCACAAGCCTCTTATCCTTATTCATCAGAGGGCAGACACAATGAAAATCACAGTCACAGAAAACTCACCAAGCTGATCACATGGATCACAGCCTTTTCTAAGTTTGTGAACCTATGAGCCATGCTGTGTAGGGCCACTCAAGACGGATGGGTCATGGTGGAAAGTTCTGACAAAACGTGGTCCACTGGAGAAGGAAATAGCAAACCACTTCAGCATCCTTACCTTGAGAACCCCATGAACAGTATGAACAGGCAAAAAGATATGACACTGACAGGTGAACTCCCCGGGTCGGTAGGTGCCCAATATGCTACTGGAGAAGAGGGGAGAAACAGCTCAGCAAAGAATGAAGAGGTTGAGTTAAAGCAAAACAAAAACAAAACAAAAACCCCAAAAACCCAGTGGTAGATGTGACTGTTGATGGAAGTAATATCTGATGCTGTAGGGAAATGGCAACCCACTCCAGTATTCTTGTCTAGAGAAGCCCATGGACGAAGGAGCCTGGCAGGCTGCAGTCCATGTAAGAGTCGGACACGACTTAGTGATTAAACCACCAAAGAACGATATTGTATAGGAACCTGGAATGTAGGTTCATGAATCAATGTAAATTGGAACTGGTCAAATAAAAATCTGAAGTTATGTAAATTTTGAGTTAACAGATTGAGGATTTTGTAAATAATAGCTTATAAAATTTTACTTATTGCAAGGAAGCCTGAGATTATAACTATAGAACATTTAGGTCCTTATTAGAGTTCACCGTGTCTGAAAAGTTGAACTACAATTGAAGTATTAACCACAATTAAACAGTTATTGTAAGTTTTATGCAAGTAGACAAAATAAAACTAATATTCCATTTCTTTCCATGATTTCCTTGAGGTTCTGCAGTGTTTTTCATCTTACTGAGTGAGCACTTTGGCTTATGTTTCTTCATATTGCTTTTCCTCTTTAAAATGGTTCCTCCACCTTTTATTTTATTTTATTTATTTATTCTTTTTGGCTTCTGCACTTTATTTATTTATTTTTAATTTAATTTAATTTTTAAACTTTACAATATTGTATTAGTTTTGCCAAACATCGAAATGAATCCACCACATTTCCTCCACCTTTTAATCTGTTCTTTTCATTGCTTCTGAAGAACTTGATGGGACCTACGAGTCTGTTGAGTAAGGCAGTATTAAAATCAAGTGTTCATTATGAATTTACTGAAATCTTAGACCTCTTATTTTGGGATAACTGTCTATTAGACAGTAGCTAGCTACAAATTACTTATGGGGTGATAGCTAAAGTTTTTGGGAGCATTGTTGTTAGCATGGAGACAGTAATGTTCAGAAACTACTTCTTACCTCCCTCTGTAGATCTCTCCCAGTACCCATTCCAGTGAGGCCAAGCAAGGGGGAAAGAATTACTTTTCCTCATTCTCTGCCTTTACTTTCCCTCCTATATTGTGCTGGAACCTGCTGAAAAGTTTCAAAATCACCACTGTGTGGAAAGCTCAACCTGTGAAATACAGTTGAGCAGACAGGTGTGAGTGTGTAGGCTGGGTGAGAGCAATTTTTTGAGGGCTGAATTCTTAACACTGGCTACAGGTTTATGTGTGAGCTTCCAGCTGTAAGAATATCAGTGTCTTTGCTTTATCCAGGGTAAGGATAGACAGAAAAGAGGGTCTGTATGAGGATGGAGTGAAAGATTAAATGAGAAAGGAGCTTTGTGAGGTGTTAAAATCCTCAAAGAATCCTCAAAAGAAAATAATTGCTATGGGAATGGGTGACTTCCAGAAAATTCCCTTGAGTTTTCAACTTCTATTTTTGACCACTCTTGTCACTATTTTTAATGGAATATCCCTTGGAGTTAAATAGTAGCATAGTCCTCAAGGGACTTTGAGAGACTAAAATTTTCAAAAAAAATGATGGGGTAAAGTGATTGGAGCTGCTTGGGCATTTATTCCATATTTTCAGTGGTTTTATTCTCTTTCTGAGAATTCTTCAGTGACTTAGGAAGTTTATATTTTGTCCCATACTATTCAATTGCTTTCAAAAAATGTTTCAAAAATTTTTGGGGGGTGTCTGATTGCCAAAGGAATACACTGTAATATTTAAAATAGGGAAAATAAAAATACAGAAAACAATAAAACATCTCCATGGTGTTTCCCAGCATATACATCATTGTTTAAGTTCAGTGTTTTTGCTTCAGGTTATTTTCTTTTTATTCCATAGGTGTATTTTGAATTGTAGAAAAATACCACTTAATTTTTTTTAACACTGCAGTCATTTTTACATGTCATTTTAAATTGCTGTGTGATATTCAGTTATACACATGAATATTGATTTAAGTATTCTCTCATTGTTGGAAATTTAGATTGTTTCTTGTTTTTAATATTATCAACAGGCTGAAACAAACATCCTAGCAGATCTTTGTAAAAAATCTTTGATTAGTCCAGGGGGAGTATATTCCTTGCAGTGAAATTATGGCAGTATGAAAGTTTTTAAACTTTTGATGTATGTAACCAAATAGCTTTATGGAAAGGTTAAATGAATTTATATCACTTAGTTAAAAGATAATGTATTTCCCCAAACTTCATCAATCTTAAGTTTAATGATTTTTTTAACCTATGCCTTTGAATTGTACTTTCATTTCAGTTCAGTTCAGTTCAGTCACTCAGTTGTGTCCAACTCTTTGCGACCCCATGAATCGCAGCACTCCAGGCCTCCCTGTCCATCACCAACTCCCAGAGTTCACTCAAACTCACGTCCATCGAGTCGACAATGCCATCCAGCCATCTCATCCTCTGTCATCCCCTTCTCCTCCTGCCCCCAATCCCTCCCAGCATCAGGGTCTTTTCCAATGAGTCAACTCTAGCATGAGGTAGCCAAAGTATTGGAGTTTCAGCTTTAGCATCAGTCCTTCCAGTGAATACCTAGGACTGATCTCCTTTAGGATGGACTGGTTGGATCTCCTTGCAGTCCAAGGGACTCTCAAGAGTCTTCTCCAACACCATAGTTCAAAAGCATCAATTCTTCGCTCAGCTTTCTTCACAGTCCAACTCTCACATCCATACATGACCACTGGAAAAACCATAGCCTTGACTAGATGAACCTTTGTTGGAAAAGTAATATCTCTGCTTTTTAATATGCTATCTAGGTTGGCCACAAATTTCCTTCCAAGGAGTAAGTGTCTGTTAATTTCATGGCTGCAATCACCATCTGCAGTGATTTTGGAGCCCCCAAAAACAAAGTCTGACACTGTTTCCCCATCTATTTGCCATGAAGTGATGGGACCAGATGCCATGATTTTCGTTTTCTGAATGTTTGAGCTTTAAGCCAACTTTTTCACTCTCCTCTTTCACTTTCATCAAGAGGCTTTTTAATTCCTCTTCACTTTCTGCCATAAGAGTGGTGTCATCTACATATCTGAGGTTATTGATATTTCTCCGGGCAATCTTGATTCCAGCTTGTGCTTCTTCCAGCCCAGCGTTTCTCCTGATGTACTCTGCATAGAAGTTAAATAAGCAGGGTGACAGTATACAGCCTTAAAGTACTCCTTTTCCTATTTGGAACCAGTCTGTTGTTCCATGTCCAGTTCTAACTGTTGCTTCCTGACCTGCATATAGGTTTCTTAATAGGCAGGTCAGGTGATCTGGTATTCCCATCTCTTTCAGAATTTTCCACAGTTTCTTGTGATCCACACAATCAAAGGCTTTGGCATAGTCAATAAAGCAGAAATAGATGTTTTTCTGAAAGTCTCTTGCTTTTTTGATGATCCAGCGGATGTTGCCAATTTGATCTCTGGTTCCTCTGCCTTTTCTAAAACCAGCTTGAACATCAGGAAGTTCACGGTTCACATATTGCTGAAGCCTGGCTTGGAGAATTTTGAGCACTACTTTACTAGCGTGTGAGATGAGTGCAATTGTGCGGTAGTTTGAGCATTCTTTGGCATAGCATTTTTGGGATTGGAATGAAAACTGGCCTTTTTCAGTCCTGTGGCTGCTGCTGAGTTTTCCAGATTTGCTGGCATATTGAGTGCAGCACTTTCACAGCATCATCTTTAAGGATTTGAAATAGCTCAACTGGAATTCCATCACCTCCACTAGCTTTGTTCATAGTGATGCTTTATAAGGCCCACTTGACTTCGCATTCCAGGATATCTGGCTCTAGGTGAGTGATCACACCATCATAATTTTCTTGGTCATGAAGCTCTTTTTTGTGTAGTTTTCTGTGGATTGTTGCCACCTCTGAATATCTTCTGCTACTGTTAGGTCCATGCCATTTCTGTCATTTTTTGAGCCCATCTTTGCATGAAGTGTTCCCTTGGTATCTCTAATTTTCTTGACGAGATCTCGAGTCTTTCCCATTTTGTTGTTTTCCTCTATTTCTTTGCATTGGTCACTGAGGAAGGCTTTCTCATCTCTTCTTGGTATTCTTTGGAACTCTGCATTCAGATGCTTATATCTTTCCTTTTCTCCTTTGCTTTTCACTTCTCCTCTTTTCACAGCTATTTTTAAGGCCTCTTCAGACAGCCATTTTACCTTTCTGCATTTCTTTTTCTCAGGGATGGTCTTGATGCCTGTCTCCTGTACAATGTCACGAACCTCTGTCCATAGTTCATCAGGCACTCTGTCTATCAGTTGTAGTCCCTTAAATCTATTTCTCACTTCCAATGTATAATCATAAGTGATTTGATTTAGGTCATATCTAAATGGTCTAGTGGTTTTCCCCACTTTCTTCAATTTAAGTCTGAATTTGGCAATAAGGAGTTCATGATCTGAGCCACAGTCAGCTCCCAGTATTATTTTTGCTGACTGTATAGTGCTTCTTCATCTTTGGCTGCAAAGAACATAATCAATCTGATTTCTGTGTTGACCATCTGGCGATGTCCATGTGTAGAGTCTTCTCTTGTGGTGTTGGAAGAGGGTGTTTGCTATGACCAGTGCGTTCTCTTGGCAAAACTCTATTAGCCTTTGCCCTGCTTCATTCCGTACTCAAAGGCCAAATTTGCCTGTTACTTCAGGTGTTTCTTGACTTCTACTTTTGCATTCCAGTCCCCTATAATGAAAAGGACATCTTTTTTGAGTGTTCTAAAACGTCTTGTAGGTCTTCATAGAACTGTTCAACTTTAGCTTCTTGCAGTGTTACTGGTTGGGGCATAGGCTTGGATTACTGTGATATTGAATGGTTTGCCTTGGAAACAAACAGAGATCATTCTGTCGTTTTTGAGATTGCACCCAAGTACTGCATTTCGGACTCTTTTGTTGACCATGATGGCCACTCCATTTCTTCTAAGGGATTCCTGCCCACAGTAGTAGATATAATGGTCATTTGAGTTAAATTCCCCCATTCCAGTCCATTTTAATTTCGCTGATTTCTAGAATGTCGACGTTCACTCTTGCCATCTCCTGTTTGACCACTTCCAATTTGCCTTGATTCATGAACCTGACATTTCCAGGTTCTTATGCAATATTGCTCTTTACAGCATCGGACCTTGCTTCTATCACCAGTCACATCCACAACTGGGTATTGTTTTTGCTTTGGCTCCATCCCTTCATTCTTTCTGGAGTTATTTCTCTACTGATCTCCAGTAGCATATTGGGCACCTACTGACCTGGGGAGTTCCTCTTTCAATATCCTATCATTTTGCCTTTTCGTACTGTTCATGAGGTTCTCAAGGCAAGAATACTGAAGTGGTTTGCCGTTCTCTTCTCCAGTGGACATTCTGTCAGACCTCTCCACCATGGCCCTCCTGTGTTGGGTGGCCCCACAGGCATGGCTTAGTTTCATTGAGTTAGACAAGGCTGTGGTCTGTGTGATCAGATTGGCTAGTGTTCTGTGATTATGGTTTCAGTGTGTCTGCCTTCCAATGCCCTCTCGCAACACCTACTATCTTTCTTGGGTTTCTCTTACCTTGGACTTGGGGTATGTCTTCATGGCTGCTCCAGCAAAGTGCAGCCGCTGCTCCTTACCTTGGACGAGGGGTGTCTTCTCATGGCCGCTCCTCCTGACCTTGAAGGTGGACTAGCTCCTCTTGGCACTCCTGCGCTGATACAGCTGCCGCTCCTGGTCATGGGGTTGCTCTTTAGGCTGCCCCCACTGGCATCAGGCGGGGGGTAGCTCCTCTCGGCCGCCTCCCCTGGCCTCAGGATTGGGTTAGCTCTTGGCCACCACCCCTGACCTCTGGCGTGGGGTAGCCCTATGTATTATTGTTTAAATTTCCATTTCTTTGAAGATGGGAAATATACCTTTTGATATTGCCTTGTGGAATTGAATGCAGGATTTTACCTGTAAAATTTTATTGGCACCAATAAGGTACAAGTAGCTTGGTGGTGGTAACCTAGAGGCATTGGGTGTGGTTGGGTTGGATGGAGGCTTCAGGAGAACAGTACTGAATGTTTCTCAGTAGACAAACCCAGTAGCTCAAATTCATTGCCACTGTTCTGTTCTTGAAATCCAAGATAGTGGGGAAAGAGATGGACATTGCAGTACCTTGAGATGAGAGAAACTGTGGTTCTTTTTGTTTTGTTTTGTATTGTTTCTGTCCCTTTCAGAGTAGTACCTAGGGTCTAGCACAGAGCTTGGTTCTGGGGATGTCTTATGGCCATGGCTTTGGTTCTTAGTGGTTGTTGAAAAGCATAGTTTCTCTGAAACTGAGCCTTTTCTCTATGCTAGAAAATCTCAGAGCCTACCCTGGGCTAGAATGGGTGGCAGTCCTTAGGTGCCATATAAGCCACAGGACCCTGCTCTGTAGAGTCTTGACATATACTGAAACCATCCCTAGCTTCTGAAATTGGATTCCAGTGCTTTCATTGCTACCTTCCATTTGCATTGAGACTGTATTGAGACTGTAGAGGAAGGGACCAGTCCCTCGGAAGGGGAAGCAGCAGTGTTTATGTGGGATGAAGGGATGGGATAAGTGAATCGTAATTCTATTGGTAGTTAATAAATATAAATGCTGTCTGCCATAGTTTGTCTTGTAATTGCATGACTTGTCAGTAGTTGATTATGGTTAAATCTAGTTAAAAACTGAACTTTATAACAATGCTAGGTGGCATTTCATGAGGCCTCGGAGCTGTCTAATCCTCATGTGTGACCTTATATGGAATCCTCTACGCTCTTTTACTTTTAAAATTTTTATTTATTAATTATACAGTAAAATTGAAAAATCATTTTATGTACCCTTCTGGTTATTTCAACCAAAGAAATTGTATGTTTTATTTGTTTAATATACACATCAACTTAATTTCTAAGTTATTTTTCTTCTTTATGACTTTTGGGGAGCTTCTTCTTGTGGGGTCAAACCATGTGGATGATATTCATTCTATTCTGTTGGCTGAATATAATTGTCATCACTTGGCTGTTAGTTTTTTAAATTTTTCTTCAATTAAAGCCTTGGTTTATATGTGTAGGGAAAGGGAAAAGTGACATTGATTTCATTAATTCATATAAAAATTAGGCTTCATAAATAATAGTGAAGAACACTAGCTTATCTCTAGAAAGTAAGCATTCTTATATTTTCCTGATATAGAAATTTTTTAAACTGCAGCAGTTTCAGAGGAATTATTGACTTTTATTAGATTTGTATTTAATGAATAGTCCCCATATGGAGTAAATTCTATGTGCTTAAAAAGAACAGAGTCCAAGTTTGATGCTTGAGTAAGAAGAATATTCTTATAACTCAGATTTGGTACTTTTTGATTAACAAGTCGTTTTATTACACTTAGTGTAGTATAAAGGAAGATTTTGGTCACTTTGATAAGAAAGAAAGGTTGGGAAGTATTTTTCAACATTATTAACTGGTTTTAGCTTTCTGGTTATTAAAGCAGTCAGTGTTTGCTTTAGAATAGGGACAGAAATAAATATTTTGTTCTGGCATACTATCAGTGCAGTGGCACCAGCTTTTCACTACTCTTTTTATTTTTGTAACTGTCTGAAGAAGTAAATTTATGGCTTTAAATTTCCCTGGCTTTTTTTGACCTTAAGGTAACTCTGATTTGTTTGTTAAGTTTTAATTTTATGATAGATCACATCTCTGTCGTGTCCAAAGTTAAACTTCAGGGTAGAGGTATATTTTTCCATCCTGGGATTATGAACAGAATAAATTACCAGAGAATTATGTTTAAATGAATGCATAAGTGTAGGAATGTTGACTAGACTAGCTACACTTCCCCACATAAACAGCTTGTTAATGTGCAATCAGTCACTAGAGTTGCCATGAACTCTGAGCTTAATGAACAGGTGAAGAAAGAGGATTAATCCCAATTCAAAGTGGATCTGACAGCTTATCAGGCAATTTCACTGATCACTAATCCATTTCGTTTGGCAACTTAATTTATCACACAGTTAGAATTTTCATCCCATGGGTATCTGGGTGGAAATTAATTCAGAAACATGTCCAGTCCATAGGGTTGAAGAGATCTGTTTAAACTTTGTGAGGACACTTAGAAATAAGTTATTTTAAATGCATAGAACAGGTTTATTTTATAATTTTATTTGTGTTTAACCAAGGCTTCCTTAAAATATGTAGATGGTACTAGCATTTGATGGTATATCACAACCGTTATAAGGTTCATTTGTTCTAAATTTCTAAATTAAACAGGTTGTTAATTTTAACTCATTGATGAAATAACACTAAAATATTATGTGAGTATGTTAATAATTCTGTCTTTACATATATAAAAATTACTGGTCAGGAATATGTTTTATAGCATCCATAGAAAGAAATAATGAGCAAAAGAAATTATTTCTTTAAAGCTTACAATTTCACATCTGCTGAGTACTTACAAATTCTCTAATTAGACTGATTTATAGCTCATTATTTTACTTAAAAATATCTCTTATGGCAAAATTCTTTGACAGAAAGAAAGAAATGTAACCTTACCTCTCATAGCTCATACTTTGTGCTTAGAATTTGCAAGAATGAGCCTTATTAATTGGGCTCAGCTTAAGACTCTGATGCTGGGAGGGATTGGGGGCAGGAGGAGAAGGGGATGACAGAGGATAAGATGGCTGGATGGCATCACTGACTCGATGGACGTGAGTCTGAGTGAACTCCAGGAGTTGGTGATGGACAGGGAGGCCTGGCGTGCTGCGATTCATGGGGTCACAAAGAGTTGAACACGACTGAGCGACTGAACTGAACTGAACTAGGACCTGGCTATGGTTTAAAATAACTTCAAAACCAGAAACACATTTTCTTCATTTTGATTTATAGTGTATAGAAAGCTAAATTGAATATTGATCCTTGAAAAGCAAATGTGTCCTGTAAAAATGACAGGACAAAAGAACAGAATACTAGACGATTGAGTGAGTGTCCACAGCCTGGAGACAGCCTCCTCCTCAGATGTCTTCTTTGCTGGGGCTGTGTAGCCCTGAGAGTATGATGGGGTGAAGTGTTACTGAAATTAGTTGCACCCTGGCATGACCTGTTACATTTTATAAGAAGATTGAGGGAGACTTGTAACAAATCATTTCTAAGAAGGAATTTGAAGAATGAGGAATGGAGCACAATATCAGTAAGATCTATGATATAACTGCAGGAGGGGACACAGGGAATTCCTTATAATTTCTCAAGCCCTGAAGCATCTTCAAAAAGAATTTAAGTCAGTGAAAAATAATTGAGATGACAGAAAACCACAAACTGGCATAAGGCTGTCATTGATTGGGTATGTCAGGCAAATTGTGGCTATCATTTCTATGACCAGTCTGATTAAAGTAATATCTTCATAATCTGGAGGGGCTCAGTATCGAATCATCCTGGCACCTTTCCCAAATCCCCTTTCTAAGTCATTGGCATTTTCCCCTGGAACATACTGCAAACCTACAGTCTTGGCATTTTAGAAGCTGGGCTTTTATTTTTACCTTTAAAGGAAAATCATCATCAAATCCAGTACTAGACCTTGGGAATTGAGCCAAAAGAAAAAAAAAAAAAAAGTCTTCTGTGTTTGACCTATTCCTTTTTTTCCTATGAGACTAATGATTATGTCAAATTTTATTGGGCATCAGAATCACTCAGAATTTTGTTTTAAATGCTGATTTTATTTTCCAGTACCCCACAATTCAGATTCAGCAGGTCTAGGAGGTACCCTTGGAATTTCCAGTTAACAAGCATCTGGATGCAGAGGTTCCTTTGCAGGTTCTCTATGGAATATCATTTCTCTATAGTCTTGGGCTTCAAGCATACCAAGAAAGGCCTACACCCTTGCTCTCAGGTACTCTTCTTTCAGACATTTTTGAAAATCTTCTTTCTTCCAGGCTTTCACATATATGTGTTGGAAAGAACTGTATTTCTCTCTGTTCTCTTAAAGCAATCTGGGCTTTAATATTCACCCTGCCCTCCCTTCTCTTCCTTTCCCTTCCCTCCTCATTTTCCTCTCAGATCCCCTCCCCTTCTCTTTTCCTTCCTTTTCTATAATGTAAATTTAGTTAGAATTTGTGCCTAATTCTCTGCCATACACTGGGGTGATAAACAGCCTTTGTTCTAAAGGACCTCATACTCTCTAGGAAGATACATACATCCATAAGCAATTATATGATTCAGGACTAATGACAAGTGACACTGAAGAAATAGAAGCCAAATGCCAGGAAAGGAGTCATTAGGAGTGTGGACATCAGGGAAGACTTGATAGGTTTGATGGTAAAGCATTGAGGAGAGTAGCATTTCAGTAGGCATAAAGATAAGAAATTGCATTAACAAAGGTCCAAAGCATAAGTCTGGCCTGTTAAAGAAATGGTGCAATGGTTTAAGATTTGTTTGTGGCTCTGGAAATATTGCTGGGGTAAGGAGTAAGGAGAATGGGGTTCCAGTGTTGACATGGAGCTGATGAGTTGGATTTTAGTGACTTCAATAGAAGTCCATATGTGTCTTTCTCTTATTTTATTGGTTCTAATCTTAGATGTATGTCTCTTGCCTGGATGACTTTTCCCAAAGAAGAGTATATACTACTCCTTGTGGGATCTTTCCGTAATATCTCTCATTCATCACCACACCAGGAACCCATGAAAAAATCAGCTGAAGAAACAGTAGAGTTTAATGGTGTGGTAGGCTGAAAAATAGACCCCACCTCAAAGATCCCTCTCCTAATCCTTGGAATTCTTAGTATTACCTTACATGGTTGATGTAATCAAGTTAAGGATCTTGATATTTGATTATACACAGAGGAGAAGGCATAGTGAAGATGGAGCCGAGGGAGATCTGAAGTTTGGAGTGATAGGGAATGTTGGCAGCAACCAGAGGCTGGAGGAGGCAATGAGCTTCTCCTCCAGAGTCTTCAGAGGGAAGCTCTCCTCACACCTTGGTTTCTGCCCAGGGAAGCTAATTTTGGACTTCTGGACTCCAAAACTGTGAGAGGGTAAAGTTGTGTTGTTTTAAGCCATGTAGTTTGTGGCAATTTTTATTTTATTTTTATTTTTTATTTATTTATTTATTTTTTAACATAACCACATTTATTTAAGAATATATTTCAATATCAAACAGCAAAGTACAATACAAAACTGAAATTACTTTTGTACCAACCTAATAACTAGGAAGGAAGGCTAGGATATGCAAAATTTTAAATTTAGGCTGATGGAAAGAGGGGGAGTGGTATCCCACTGGGAAGGGAATAAGTGGGCTTCAATATAAAAGCAGCTCTAGGAGACTAATACAGTGGTTGAGAGGTTGAGCTCTCAAGTTAGAAAGATGAGGATCTTGTTAGTGTGACTTTAGACAAGTTCCTTAGATCTCTGATGCTTAAAATGTAGTTTTGAAGAGGAGATGATCTACTGTCTATGTGCTTTCTGTGGTGTCCAGTTCCTGGTACATGTTGTAAACTGCTTAATAAATGTTAAATATGGTGGTGATGATGACAATGGCAATAGGAAAAGTGTAAATCAAAGTGGAGAAAACCCAAATGTATCCATTGTGCTTTATAATATTTCTGATTTAGTGAACTACTGACTCTGTTACCTCTGAGTAACTGATAAAGTATAGCTCTTATTATATAAATGATCCCTAGGTCAAGAAGATCCCCTGGAGAAGGGAATGGCTACCCATTCCTGTATTCATGGCTGGAAAATTCCATGGACAGAGGAACCTGGCAGGCTATAGTCGATGGGGTCAGAAAGTCAGACATGACTGAGTGACTAACACACACACACACACACACACATGCACACGTGCACACACACACACACACACACAGGTGATAGGTAATAAAACCCTACTAAGAAGTCATTTAGTGAAATATGAAGATTCTGTAACAAAAATCCTCAAGTTGGGTTTATATTCTATGAGGAAGACATTGAAAGATCTTGGCTTTTGTGGCAGGGCGTAATTTTTTTCCTTTTGTTTTCTTTTTTTCCCCTTCGTTTCTCTTTTTTCCTTTGTTTTACTTGTTCAAATAACCTGCAGCTTAGAAGGAGACACCTTTTGACTGAAAAACTCTATCTTGGTAGCTAGCAGAAATGGTCTCTGTGGAGAAACAGTGTGTTCACCAATTAGAAATTCATATTGCTTTTAATTCTTCTAATAGTTTTAGAAGTTTGAGTGAAATTGAGATTTTTATCTTTCCTCAGTGCTGCATGTTGATTGTTCATGATAAGAATTGGGAATAAAAAAAGACCAAAAAATGAAGGGTGAAATAAAATAAAACACAGAAATACACAGATTGTAGAGATTTTCCTTATGAAAATTGGATCCTGTAAGTAAACTTGTGTTAGAATTATCGGTCATTCAAACGTTATTCTTCCAGCCTTAACACCTGTTAGTGAGCCAAGATGTTAGATCTGTAGATTTACTGAGGTGTATGTTTAGGCATTGACTGGATCACTTTCCACTGTTGATAGAACTGATGGAATTTAAGAATCTGGTTCATCTGATTTGTGAGTCTCAGAAAAACAGTTGCTTGGCAGCAATGACAGGTCTTATGCCTGTGTTGTAGATAGACTTGAAGTAGGGAGCTTTTACGTTCTGTCAAACTAGGCTTCCACCTATGAACTGAACTATTATTTAGAGAATTTTGTCTTCTCAGCAATTAGTAAAATGTCATTGCCAAATAAATCTCACTGTGATAATCCATCAAATTAAGAGCTTTCTGAGGGTGGGGACTGTGTTATCCATTTATGTATTTCCAGCACCAAACCATGTCAGGCCATTATTAGTGCTCAGGAGGTGCTTGTGGAATTAATGAATGGTTAAGTATGCTCTTTCTTGTAATCAGGACTTTTAGTTTGAATGGTGGTAAATAGACTCTGACACTGAGTATTTCTCCTTTCTATCAGCTACAACAACAACAATATTATAATATATGTGTGTAATATATAGGCATAATATAAATAAAATAAGAGGGAAACAAATTAGCAATTATTGTACCTTCTAGAAAACTGTGTTGGATTTTTTTCCCTGTTTCTGTGTGTTTTTATACTTTTTGGCATAACTATGGTTAGAACAAATATGTAATTTGGTAAACAGAGTTTTTTCATTTAATATAAACATTTTTATATAGTTTTACATAGTTCATAATTATAATTTTACATGGTTATGTAATATATTCCCAACTTTTTTCCCCCTGTAAGCCCTCATTTCCTCATCTGCTTTGTCTTTCTAGTGAATTTTACTTAACTTTCAAGGCCTGGACCAACAATTTCCTCACTGTTGTTGGCTTTTATGATTTTAGTACTTTGCACAAATATTGATTGTAGAACTTTTTGATATTATATAACTTTTTTATTCTTATAAAAATTATGAGAAATGAGGTATACCAGAGTATGGATTATACAGTTGTGGGTCCTAATGCCTCATTCAGTCCTGGTCACATAATAGGCTCTCAGCAAATATTTGCCGACTACATACCGCATTCTAGAGTCTGGGAACCAGAAGGTTAATAAGGTACAGTTTCTGGATGTGATGCTCCAAGTATTGTGGCAGAGACAGGTAGGTAAACTTCCTTTAGTAGTGACTGTTCCAGAGTTGCATATATGGTGCTGGGTAAACCCAGAGGAGGCTAACATAGTCATGTGACAGCATTTTCTTTCTCATGATTTTTTTTTTTGTTGGGGGGGGGGGAGTGGGGACTGTATTTCCAAGAACAGTAAGACTGGGCCAAGGAATATGACATGTCTATGGCTCTTGATTTTTCTTGGCAAGTTGTTTTTCAAAAGTTTCTGTTCCTCATATGTGTCTGTTTGCCCACATTGTTTTCTCATTTATATTCAGCATGTTGAAATATGTTTTTCACCAGACTGTGGTAACAGAATTCTGAGATGTTACTCAGGATTCATCATACCCTCTCCCCCAGCATTTATGCTCCGAGTAATCCCTGGGACTGTAAATTGGATATTTTCACTCTCATGATTAGGTTATGTTAAATGGCATAATTGACTCTCAGAAAAGGAGATTATCAGGATAGGTCTGGAGATCCTATAGTTATAACTACATTAACCTTTTTAAAGCACAATTTACTCTGACTGGTAGTGGTAAAAGAGGAAGTCAGAAAAATTAAAAACATGAGAAAGATTCTTTGTGTCTTTGCTGGTTTAAAGATTGAGGCGGCCACATGGAATGGGACTGGATTTGTAATGCTCAAGTGCCCAGCCTCTAGGAGCTGAGAACAACTCCTGGCAATTCCTCAGATTTTAGAGGGTTGTTAGATAGCATGGTGTGGGTAGGCCTCTCAGAGGATTTGAATCTGAGTCTAAAATGATAAATTTAATCATATTCTGCCACTGGCATGCTTTTTAAGCAGTAATTTCTAATATTTCTACCTGAATGTTGATGCTTTCCATTGCTGCTTAGCTAAGAATCAATAGAAAGACATTTACCTTAGGAAAAGATGGGATTTTCTCAATAAAACATTCCTTGATGTTTGCATGGGATTTAAAATATAACAGTTCAACATTAGTGGGGGCCCTAGGCGATGGCAACCCATTCTAGTGCTCTTGCCTGGAAAGTCCCATGGGCAGAGGAGCCTGGTAGGCTGCAGTCCATGGGGTCGCTAGAGTTGGACACGACTGAGCGACTTCCCTTTCACTTTTCACTTTCATGCACTGGAGAAGGAAATGGCAACCCACTCCAGTGTTCTTGCCTGGAGAATCCCAGGGATGGGGGAGCCTGTTGGGCTGCCGTCTATGGGGTCGCACAGAGTCGAACACGACTGAAGCGACTTAGCAGCAGCAGCAGCAACAATGGTGGGGCCATTAACTCTTCTTCTCACCATACATCTTGGCAAGAGAAATCTCCGGACTTTTCATTTTTATTCCACCCTTCCTCCAAATTGCAAATTCTCTGCATGGCCTTGTTATTGTTCAGTCGCTAAGTCATGTCTGACTCTTTGCAATACCATGAATTGCAACACACCAGGCTTCTAGGTCCTGAACTACCTCCTGGAGTTTACTCAAACTCATGTCCATTGAGTCAGTGATGCCATCCAACCATCATCCTCTGTCGCCCCCTTCTCCTCTTGCGCCTAGTCTTTGCCATCCTCAGGGTCTTTTCCAGTGAGTCAGCTCTTTGCATCAGATGGCCATAGTATTGGAGCTTCAACTTCAGCATCAGTCCTTCCAATGAATATTCAGTACTGATTCCCTTTAGGATGGACTGGTTTGATATTGCTGTCCAAGGGACTCTCAAGAGTCTTTTCTAGCCACAGTTTGAAAGCATCAATTCTTTGGAACTCAGCCTTCTTTATGGTCCAACTCTCACATCCATACATGACTACTGGACAAACCATAGCTTTGACTGTACGGACCTTTGTTGGCAAATTTTTGGCTTTGCTTTTTAACAAGCTGTCTAGATTTATCATAGCTTTTCTTTCAAAGAGCAAGCATCTTTTAATTTCATGGCTGCAGTCACCATCCACAGTGATTTTGGCACCCAAGAAAATGAAATCTGTAACTGTTTCCACTTTTTCCCCATCTACTTGCCTTGAAGTGATGGGACCAGATCTTAATTTTTTAAATATTGAGTTTTAAGCCAGCATTTTCACTCTCCTCTTTCACCTTCAAGAGGCTCTTTAGTTCCTTTTCTCTTTTGCCCTTAGTGTTAGTGTATCATCTGCATATCTGAGGTTGTTGATATTTCTCTTTGCAATCTTGATTCTTGCTTGTACTTCATCCAGCCTGGCATTTCTCATGATGTACTCTGCATATAAGTTACATGAACAAGGTGGCAATGTACAGTCTTGACATACTCCTTTCCCTGTTTGGACCCAGTCTGTTGTTTCCTGTCCAGTTCTAACTGTTGCTTCTTGACCTGCATACAGGTTTTTCAGGAGTCAGTTAAGGTGGTCTGGTATACCCATCTCTTAGAATTTTCTAGTTTGTTATGATCCACACAGTCAAAGGATTTAGCATAGTCAATGAAGCAAAAATAGATTTTTTGGGGGAATTCTCTTGCTTTTTTTATGATCCAGTGGATATTGACTATGTGATCTCTGCTTCCTCTGCCCTTTCTAAACCCAGCTTGTATGTCTGGAAGTTCTTGGTTCATGTACTGTTGAAGCCTACCTTGAAGAATTTTGAGCATTACTTTGCTAGTGTGTGAGATGGCAATTGTTCAGTAGTTTGAACACTCTTTGGCATTGCCCTTCTTTGGGATTGGAATAAAAACTGACCTTTTCCAGTCCTGTGGCCACTGTTGAGTTTTCCAAATTTGCTGGCATATTGAGTGTAGCACTTTAGCAGCAGCATCTTTTAGGATTAGAAATAGCTCAGCTGGAATTCCATCACTTCCACTAGCTTTGTTCATAGTAATATTTCCTAATGCCCATTTGACTTCACACTCCAGGATGTCTGGCTCTAGATGCATGGCTTAGATCTGGCCTATTGCCTATTATTGTCAGTGTTGTTGTGATTTGGTATGAGCTTCCATAAGAGGCTAGAAGGGATAAGTTTTTGGTTTTCTTCTATGAGTCTAATATCAAACTTAGAGGCATGGTTATAAACAACAACTTGACTACTATGATTTTTAACACCTACCCATATTATTGACCTTTGTTGATGTTTCAGGTATTTCTCTATTATTCCTGTATTGATGTTACAAACATTCTAAGCATGGGAGTCTTTTACTATTATAGATATATTTGTTCTTTCAACATGCATATATTAAGGACCTAATGTGTTGTAGGTCTGCAGGCCTTGTTTTTTTTTTTTCTTTTTTGCCTTTTCCATTGGAGATGTGTGTGTCAAATAGCTTGTGCCAAGAAAATCTTCAGTGTTAGATAAGAAAGTACATATAGTGATTTTTCTTGGCTGACCTCATAGAAAGGCGGCTGGGTTTTATATAGTCAGAAGCTAGTAGTTATGTGAACTTAAGACACTATTTTTATTTTTATAATGTGAATGTGTGATGATTTGTTCAAATATAGGATTGCTTCTGTTAGAGCTTAATTTAAGCATTGAGATGAAAATTAGCAGTATAGACTCTTGGAGTGGAAGAATTAATATTGTTAATATGACTATACTACCCAAAGCAATCTATAGATCTAATGCAATCTCTATCAAATTACCCATGACTTTTTTTCATAGATCAGATCAGATCAGATCAGTTGCTCAGTCATGTCCGACTCTTTGCGACCCCATGAATCGCAGCACGCCAGGCCTCCCTGTCCATCACCAACTCCCGGAGTTCACTCAGACTCACGTCCATCGAGTCAGTGATGCCATCCAGCCATCTCATCCTCTGTCGTCCCCTTCTCCTGCCCCCAGAACTTGGATGAATAATCCTAAAATTTGTATCAAGACCCAGAATTACCAAAGCATTCCTGAGGAAAAGGAACAAAGCAAGAGGCATAACCCTCCTAGACTTTAGAATATACTGTAAAGTTACAGTAATCAAAACAGTATGGTATTGACACAAGAAAAGATATATGGATCAATGGAGAGCCCAGAAATAAACTCACATACTTATGTTCAAGTAATCTTTGACAAAGGCCACAAGAATGTACAATAGAAAAAAAGACAGTGTTTTCAACAAGTGGTGTTGGGAAAGTTGGACAGCTACATGTAAATCAGTGAAGTTAGAACATACACTCACACCATACACAAAAATAAACTAAAAATGGCTTAAAGTCTTAAACAGAAGACATGATACCATTAAACTCCTAGAAGAGAATATAGGCAAAACATTCTCTGACATAAAATGTTTTTTTAGGTCCATCTCTGAAGGCAGTAGAAACAAAAGCAAAAATAAACAAATAGAATATAATTAAACTTACAAACTTTTGTACAGCAAAGGAAACCATAAACAAAACAAAAAGACAACCTGCAGACTGGGAGAAAATATTTGCAAACGATGTGACCAACAAAAACTTCATTTCCAAATATACAAACAGCTTATACAACTCAACAACAGAAAATGAATACCCTGATCAAAAAATAGGCAGACCTAAATACACATTCTTTAAAGAAGACATCCAGATGGCCAGCAGGTAAATGAAAAGGTACCCAACATCACTAAATATTAGAGAACAAATTGCAAATAAAAACTTCAATGAGATATCACTTCACAGAGGTGCCATCATTACAAATCACATCAGTCAGAATGCCACCATTACAAAATCTACAAATAATTAATGCTGGAGAGGATGTGGAGAAAAGGAACCCTCCTACATTGTTGGTGGGAATGTAAATTGGTGCTGCCACTATGGGAAACAGTATGATGAATCCTCTAAAAACTAAAAATAGAGTTGCCATATGACCCAGGAATCCCACTCCTAGGCATATATATGGAGGAAACTACTTCAAAAAAATACAGGCACCACTATGTTCATCACAGCACTATTTACAGTAGCCAAGATATAAGCAACCTAAATCTCCTTTGACATTGGAATGGATAAAGAAGATATGCTACACATATACAATGGAATGTTCAGTTCAATTCAGTCGCTCAGTCATTTCCCACTCTTTGTAACCCCATGGACTGGGACACGCCAGGCTTCTCTGTCCATCACCAACTCCTGGAGCTTGCTCAAACTCATGTCCATCGAATTGGTGATGCCATCCAACCATCTCATCCTCTGTCGTGCCCTTCTCCTCCTGCCTTCAATCTTGCCCAACATCAGGGTCTTTTCCAATGAGTCAGTTCTTCGTATCAGGTGGTCAAAGTCTTGGAGTTTCATCTTCAGCATCAGTCCTTCCAATGAATATTCAGGACTGATTTCCTTTAGGATGAACTGGTTGGATCTCCTTGCAGTCCAAGGGACTCTCAAGAGTCTTCTCCAACACCACAGTTCAAAAGCATCAATTCTTGGGTGCTCAGCTTTCTTTATAGCCCAACTCTCACATCCATACATGAACACTGGAAAAACCATAGCCTTGACTAGATGGACTTTTGTCGGCAAAGTACTGTCTCTGCTTTTTAATATGTTGTCTAGGTTGGTTATGACTTTTCTTCCAGGGAGCAAGCGTCTTTTAATTTCATAGCTTCAGTCGCCATCTGCAGTGCTTTTGGGGTCAAGAAAAATAAAGGCTCTCAGTGTTTCCCCTGTTTCCCCATCTATTTGCCATGAAGTGATGGTATTGGATGCCATGATCTTAGTTTTCTTAATGTTGAGCTTTAAGCCAGCTTTTTTACTCTCCGCTTTCACTTTCAACAAGAGGCTGTTTAGTTCTTTGCTTTCTGCCATAAGCATGGTATCATCTGCATATCTGAGGTTATTGATATTTCTCCCAGCAATCTTGATTCCAGCTTGTACTTCAACCAGCCTGGCATTTCTCATGATGTACTCTGCATATAAGTTAAATAAGCAGGGTGACAATATACAGCCTTGACGGACTTCTTTCCTGATTTGGAACCAGTCTGTTGTTTCATGTCCAGTTCTAACTGTTGCTTCTTGACCTGCATGCAGGTTTCTCAGGAGGCAGGTCAGGTGGTCTGGTATTCCCATATCTTTAAGAATTTTCCACAGTTTGTCGTGATCCACACAGTCAAAGGCTTTGGCATAATCAACAAAGCAGAAGTAGATGTTTTTTCTGGAACTCTCTTGGTTTTTCCATGATCCAGCGGATGTTGGCAATTTGCTCTCTGGTTCCTCTGCCTTTTCTAAAACCAGCTTGAACATCTGGAAGTTCTTGGTTCACATACTGTTGAAGCCTGGCTTGGAGAATTTTGAGCATTACTTTGTTAGCATGTGAGATGAGTGTAATTATGTGGTAGTTTGAACATTCTTGGCATTGTCTTTCTTTTGAACTGAAATGAAAACTGACCTTTTTCAGTCCTGTGGCCACTGCTGAGTTTTCTAAATTTGCTAGCATATTGAGTACAGCACTTACCAGCATCATCTTTTAGGATTTGAAATAGCTCAATCGGATATTACTCAGTCATAAAAAGAATGAAATAATGCCATTTGCAGCAACATGGATGGTGTTAGAGATTATGTTACTAATGAAGTAAGTCAGAAGGAGAAAGACAAATACCCTATGATATCTCTTAAAAGTGTAATCTAAAATATGATACAAATGAACTTATCTTTGAAACAAACACTCACAGACATAAAGAACAGACTTGTAGTTGAGAAGGGGGAGGGGAGAGGGAAGAGGGAAGGAATGGGAGTTTCAGATTAGCAGATATAGCGTAGTATATAAAGAATAGATAAACAACAAGGCCCTGCTGTACATATAACACAGGGATCTATACTCAATATTCTGTAATAAACCGCAATGGAGGAATTTCCCTGGGACTCCAGTGGTTGAGACTCACCTTCCAATGCATAGGGGTGTGGGTTCAATCTTTGGTTAGGGAGCCAAGATTTCACATGCCTTGCAGTCAAAAAATTAAAGAAAAAACCCATAAAATAGAAGCCATGTTGTGACAAATTCAAAAAGACTCTAAAAATGCTGCTGCTACTGCTAAGTCACTTCAGTCGTGTCTGACTCTGTGCGACCCCATAGACGGCAGCCCACCAGGCTCCCCCGTCCCTGGGATTCTCCAGGCAAGAACACTGGAGTGGGTTGCCATTCCCTTCTCCAATGCATGAAAGTGAAAAGTGAAAGTGAAGTCGCTCAGTCGTGTCTGACCCTCAGCGACCCCATGGACTGCAGCCTTCCAGGCTCCTCCGTCCATGGGATTTTCCAGGCAAGGGTACTGGAGTGGGGTGCCATTGACTTTAAAAATGGTCCATATCAAAAGCAATCTTTTTTAAAAAAAACCATAATGGAAGAGAATATGGAGAAGAATGTATGTGTGTGTGTGTATAACTCAATCACTTCCGTGTATAGCTGAAATTAATACAACATTGAAAATTGGCTATATTTTAATAAAATAAATTTTAAAAATTAGAAGCATAGAAATGAGAAAACTCTATTTTCCTGTCAGAGGCACAAAGTCATTATGTATCAGGAGGTTAGAGAGTGATACAGCCTTACACTGTATTGTAATTTCCAAAGTCGAAAGAAACTGAAAAATTATCCAGGCCAGATGCTTCATGTTACAGATGGGGAAACTGAGGCCTAACGACACATTCCAGGACATGCAGACTGTGTGTGGCAGGACGTGAATAGGGTTTAGGTTTCCTGATAATCAGTGCTGTTCTTTCGCTCAAGTCAGTCACATGTTCTACTGCTCACGCCTAATAATTCAGTGGAAACTTGATATGTATTCGGTGATACTAAGTTAACATAATTAATAGGCTGGACTCTGGAGAGTTTTTAGAACTCATTGTTCTTGTCTTTAGTATTAAAACTGTGTAGTTTCTATTAAAATACTCAATGGACCTTCTGTCTTTTGAAATATTTGGACATAATATGGATCGTAATGGAAACTTCTGACTGAAGCATTATAGTTTGGCCTGACTGATTTTCTGAAATTTTTATATTGCTTTGTTGCTGAGTATTTTTGGCTTATTGGTTAGAGAAAGGGAATGGTTTTACAGATATGCTTTCTTCTACTGCTTTTTTTATTGATCTCCTTTTTACTTAAAATGACAAAACTAAAAGAGGAATTGTTCCATCTTTTAATAAAAGTATTGATCTTTTATTTGTATAAAAACAGCTTGGTTGTTAAATTGCTTTATTACTTTTATGTCTTAGAAGTATGTTTTTATTTCTTTACTTCTTTTATATTGGAAATCTTAACTGTTTGGTATGAGTTACTTCAACTGCTGCTTGTTTTAGAGTTGGCTTTTCTTTTAATTGAGAGACATGAATGAGTCCTTTTCCCTCTTTAATTCCTTCCTGCTGCTTGAAAGACATGTTTTTGTAATTGTTTGATTTTTCTAAGCTATCAATAATGTTACATAGGCCTTCTTGGGATAGCCTGGTCCTTTGTCATTGGTGAAAGTTCTTTTGGTCTTAACCACTCTTAGAAATTATTTTACAGTAACTGTATTCTTTATTGCTACTTTCCAGTACATATGGAATGCAGGTGGCTTGGATTTGAATCCTGTCTCTTTCTGTCAGTTAGTAGCTGGGGTGTGACTTCTGGGAAACTCTTTTGTGCTCCTAGGAGTAGTATTTATTTAGATAGGAGAAATTCCATAGATGGACAATATGTTTTGCAGAAGTTCTGTGCATTTATATGGTGTTTCCATCTGTTCATTTTTCATTTTTGTCACCTGGATTTTCCCATATTAAATTCCTAAGGCAGTCAGACTCCCTCCCTGGCAGAGCAGAGTCAATGTCCATCCAGTCCACAAAACTCCTTCCCAGTGTATGAGGAAAACATCAGTCATTTGGGATTACAGCTCTTGCAACGTTTCCTCCAAATTTTGGTTTAACTCAGGTCTGGCACCCAAGTAGTGTTTTTTTTTTTTTTTTTTTTTATGAGATTGGTATCAGGCAAGAGAATGAGGGTATCTCTGTAGTCTGATACCACAGAGAAATCAGTTTCTCTCATGAACAAATGCAGAGAATCAGGTACATGGTTTTCAGTACTTGAAGCGTAATCACTAGTATAATATCCTGACTTTACCAGGAAGTATTTGCTTTTTAACCTATCAGCTCTATTTTAACCATATGCCATCTGAATATTACAAAAAGTCAAATAATTTATATAAATAAAGTCAGTTTAACATTGTTAAACCTTTGTCCTCCATATAGCACTTGAAATCTCTAGTAATCTTTTCAGTGTGCATCCTCATCCTGACTGTTTCTGGACGTCTTCACCAGACTGTTTCTCAGCTGCGCTGTGGCATTGGCCATGGGCTTTCTCTCCCACTCAAGCTTTACTGGTTCGCAGGAGCATCACCTTCACTAGTGCTGCAGGATTTATGCTGAGAATGTGAGGAGGAGGACTGTGACCCCAGGTCCATGCTTCACCCAGTCACCTAACCTTCCGGGAAACCTTTCAGTTCTGCAGAGTGGTAGTGTTTCCTAGAGAAGAAAATATCAAGGTCTGCCTCCCCAGACAAAGCTGCTTTTAAAAATCCTCCTGAAATAGTGAGGGTTTAAAATCTGCAGGTAGGGGTAATCATCCTTGTTCAAGAATGTTAACGTTTTGAGTACATTGTGGAGACTGATGGATGTCAGTGAGTGTTTCTGGCAGGCTTAAGGCTTAGGCAAGACAGAGAAGGGAGGGATCAGGGTTGAACAGGAAATGGTGAACCATGAACAGAAGGACTTTGTTGTCGTTCAGTCGCCAAGTCATGTCTGACTCTTTGCTACCCCTTGGACTGAAGCATGCCAGGCTTCCCTGTCCCTCACCATCTCCTGGAGTTTGCCCAAGTTCATGTCTGTTGAATCGGTGATGCCATCCAACTGTCTCATCCTCTGTCACCCTCTTCCCCTTCTGCCTTCAATCTTTCCCAGCATCAGGGTCTTTTCCAATGAGTCAGCTCTTCGCATCAAGTGGCCAAAGTATTGGAGCTTCAGCATCAGTCCTTCCAATGAGAATTCTCCTAGAGGAACTGTATCCAAGATAGAACATTTTATCACAAGTGTCTCAGAATTGGTATAGAGTTTTTTTTTTTTTTTTCTTTTCTTTCTCCCTCTTCTTCTCTTCTTGCCTCCCTCCTTCCATCCATCCCTCTCCTCCTTTCTTCCTCCTTTCCTTTCTCTCTTTCTTGATTGAATTCAAATTTCATTATTTTATCCAAGGGCTTATCTACCGTGAGAAGGAATATATCATGTGAGCCACTTCATCCATTATTTATCAAGTAAGAACAGAAATCCATGGACTTAATGGGTTAGTATGCTATCCCCCTTTCACCTATTCCATCCTGGTCTTCAGTTTCAGTTCAGTCTCTCAGTCGTGTCCAACTCTTTGCGACCCCATGAATTGCAGCACGCCAGGCCTCCCTGTCCATCACCAGCTCCCGGAGTTCACTCAAACTCACGTCCATCTAGTCAGTGATGCCATCCAGCCATCTCATCCTCTGTCGTCCCCTTTTCCTCCTGCCCCCCAATCCCTCCCAGCATCAGAGTCTTTTCCAATGAGTCAACTCTTCGCATGAGGTGGCCAAAGTACTGGAGTTTCAGCTTTAGCATCATTACTTCCAAAGAACACCCAGAGCTGATCTTCAGAATGGACTGGTTGGATCTCCTTGCAGTCCAAGGGACTCTCAAGAGTCTTCTCCAACACCACAGTTCAAAAGCATCAATTCTTTGGCGCTCAGCTTTCTTCACAGTCCAACTCTCACATCCATACATGACCACTGGAAAAACCATAGCCTTGACTAGACGGACCTTTGTTGGCAAAGTAATGTCTCTGCTTTTGAATATGCTATCTAGGTTGGTCATAACTTTCCTTCCAAGGAGTAAGCATCTTTTAATTTCATGGCTGCGCTCACCATCTGCAGTGATATTGGAGCCCAAAAAACAAAGTCTGACACTGTTTCCACTAACCATCTATTTCCCATGAAGTGATGGGACCAGATGCCATGATCTTCATTTTCTGAATGTTGAGCTTTAAGCCAACCTTTTCACTCTCCACTTTCACTTTCATCAAGAGGCTTTTGAGTTCCTCTTCACTTTCTGCCATAAGGGTGGTGTCATCTGCATATCTGACGTTATTGATATTTCTCTCGGCAATCTTGATTCCAGCTTGTGCTTCTTCCAGCCCAGCGTTTCTCATGATGTACTCTGCCTAGAAGTTAAATAAGCAGGGTGACAGTATACAGCCTTGACATACTCCTTTTCCGATTTGGAACCAGTCTGTTGTTCCATGTCCAGTTCTAACTGTTGCTTCCTGACCTCCATATAGGTTTCTCAAGAGGCAGGTCAGGTGGTCTGGTATTCCCATATCTTTAAGAATTTTCCACAGTTTGTTGTGATCCACACAGTCAAAGGCTTTGGCACAATCAACAAAGCAGATGTTTTTTCTGGAACTCTCTTGGTTTTTCCATGATCCAGTGGATGTTGGCAATTTGATCTCTGGTTCCTCTGCCTTTTCTAAAAACCAGCTTGAACATCTGGAAGTTCACGGTTCATGTATTGCTGAAGCCTAGCTTGGAGAATTTTGAGCATTACTTTACTAGCATGTGAGATGAGAGCAATTGTGCGGTAGTTTGAGCATTCTTTGGCATTGGAATGAAAACTGACCTTTTTCAGTCCTGTGGCCACTGCTGAGTTTTCCAGATTTGCTGGCATATTGAGTGCAGCACTTTCACAGCATCATCTTTCAGGATTTGAAAGGGCTCAACTGGAATTCCATCACCTCCACTAGCTTTGTTCATAGTGATGCTTTCTAAGGCCCACTTGACTTCACATTCCAGGATATCTGGCTCTAGGTGAGTGATCATACCATCGTGATTATCTTGGTTGTGAAGCTCTTTTTTGTGCAGTTCTTCTGTGTATTCTTGCCACGTCTTCTTAATATTTTCTGCTTCTGTTAGGTCCATACCATTTCTGTACTTTATCGAGCCCCTCTTTGCATGAAATGTTCCCTTGGTATCTCTGATTTTCTTGAAGAGATCTCTAGTCTTCCCATTCTGTTGTTTTCCTCTATTTCTTTGCATTGATCACTGAGGAAGGCTTTCTTATCTCTCCTTGGTATTCTTTGTAACTCTGCATTCAGATGCTTATATTTTTCCTTTTCTCCTTTGCTTTTCGCTTCTCTTCTTTTCACAGCTATTTGTAAGGCCTCCTCAGGCAGCCATTTTGCTTTTTTGCATTTCTTTTCCATGGGGATGGTCTTGATCCCTGTCTCCTGTACAATGTCACGAACCTCAGTCCATAGTTCGTCAGGCACTCTATCTATCAGAAATAGTCCCTTAAATCTGTTTCTCACTTCTACTGTATAATCATAAGGGATTTGATTTAGGTCATACCTGAATGGTCTAGTGGTTTTCCCCACTTTCTTCAATTTAAGTCTGAATTTGGCAATAAGGAGTTCATGATCTGAGCCACAGTCAGCTCCCGGTCTTGTTTTTGCTGACTGTATAAGAGCTTCTCCATCTTGGCTGCAAAGAATATAATCAATCTGATTTCGGTGTTGACCATCTGGTGATGTCCATGTGTAGAGTCTTCTCTTGTGTTGTTGGAAGAGGGTGTTTGCTATGACCAGTGCATTCTCTTGGCAAAACTCTATTAGCCTTTGCCCTGCTTCATTCCATATTCCAAGGTCAAATGTGCCTGTTACTTCAGATGTTTCTTGACTTCCTACTTTTACATTCCAGTCTCCTTTCATGAGAAGGACATCTTTTTTTGGTGTTAGTTCTAAAAAATCTTGTAGGTCTTCATAGAACTGTTCAGCTTCTTCAGCGTTACTGCTTGGGGCATAGACTTGGATTACTGTGATATTGAATGGTTTGCCTTGGAAACAAACAGAGATCATTCTGTTTGAGATTGCATCCAAGTACTGCATTTCGGTCTCTTTTGTTGACCATGATGGCTACTCCATTTCTTCTAAGGGATTCCTGCCCGCAGTAGTAGATATAATGGTCATCTGAGTTAAATTCCCCCATTCCAGTCCATTTTAGTTCGCTGATTCCTAGAATGTTGACATTCACTCTTGCCATCTCCTGTTTGACCACTTCCAATTTGCCTTGATTCATGGACCTGACATTCCAGGTTCCTATGCAATATTGCTCTTTACAGCATTGGACCTTGCTTCTATCACCAGTCACATCCACAGCTGGGTATTGTTTTTGCTTTGGCTCCATCCCTTCATTCCTTCTGGAGTTACTTCTCCACTGATCTCCTGTAGAATATTGGGCCCCTATTGACCTGGGGAGTTCCTCTTTCAGTATCCTATCATTTTGCCTTTTCATACTGTTCATGAGGTTCTCAAGGCAAGAATACTGAAGAATACAAGAATACAAGAATCCTGGACTTCAGCATTACCTAAATTGACTAATTAAATTAATCCCAATCTTATCCTTGTTCCTAATGGACATGTTCTTATATTTTAAAATTTCTTCATATAACTTGGTATAATTGTTAGGAATTTGTTGAGTGATTACTAGACTGAAATGTCAGATGTGTGTAGATTGGATTATAACATAATGAACTACAATTAAAAACTACTTTATACTGACAAGGTTGGCTTTAATTAAAAAAAGGAGAGGAGAATAATGAGTGTTGAGAGGATGTGGAGAAATTGGAACCCTTATTTATTATGGTGGGAATGTAAAATAGTGAAGCCACTGTGAAAAACATTTTGGTAGTTGCTAAACATAGAATTATCATATTACTCAGCAGTTCACTCCTAAGTATAGTACAAAAGTTTGCATGTGAATGCTTATAGCTGCTTTATTTGGTATAGCTAAGAGATGACAATAATGCAAATGTCCATCAACTGATGAATAAAGAAAATATGGTTTACCCCTATGATGGAATATTATTTAGCCATATAAAGGAATGGAATATTGAGACATTTGGGGACAACAGAAAATGAGATGGCTGGATGGCATCACTCACTTGATGGACGTGAGTTTGAGTGAACTCCGGGAGCTGGTGATGGACAGGGAGGCCTGGCATGCTGTGATTCATGGGGTCTCAAAGAGTCGGGCACAACTGAGTGACTGAACTGAACTGAACTGAGCATTTAGACATGCTACAGTGTGGATAGACTTCAATAATATTATTCTAAGTTTAAAAAGTCATAGAAAGATGGTATATTGTCTGAATCTATTAATATTTACATGAAATATCCAGAAAAGGTAATAGAGACAGAGAGCAAAGTACTGGTAAATAGGGAAGGAGGAGCTAGGAATGACTGCTCAGTGAATACTGGATGTTTTTAAGGTTATTACATGATTTAAAGTAGAGATGGTAGTTGCACAGCATTGTAATATGCTAAATGCCACTGAATTGTATACTCAAAAAAGATTAATTTTGTGTTATGTGAATTTCACCTCAGTAAAACAAGAATAATTGAACCCACGAATTGAGTGTAAAATTTTTAAGTATTGATAGCTGTTTACTCCTGTTAGTCTTTGGAGTACATGTTTCAGAGCTTCCCAGGTGGCACTGCTGCTGCTGCTAAGTCACTTCAGTCGTGTCCGACTCTGTGCGATCCCATAGACGGCAGCCCACCAGGCTCCGCCATCCCTGGGATTCTCCAGGCAAGGACACTGGAGTGGGTTGCCATTTCCTTCTCCAATGCATGAAAGTGAAAGTGAAAGTGAGGTCGCTCAGTCGACTCCGACTCTTCGGGACCCCATGGACTGCAGCCCACCAGGGTCCTCCATCCATGGGATTTTCCAGGCAGGAGTACTGGAGTGGGGTGCCATTGCCTTCTCCGCCCAGGTGGCACTAGTGGTAAAGAAACCACCTGCCAATGCAGGAGATATAATGAACTGCAAGTTTGAGCCCTGGGTCAGGGAGTTCCCCTGGAGGAGGGCAGGACAACTACTCCAGTATTCTTGCCTGGAGAATCCCATGGACAGAGGAGCCTGGCAGGCTACCGTCCATAGGGTTGCAAAGACTCAGACATGACTGAAGCGACTTAGCACGTACAGGCAGTCTTTCATGAGGTAGTATTTCTTTTAAAAATGTTTAGTCATTTTCCAATACAAAAATAATACGTGTCACCAAAGATTAGCAAAAATGAAATTTTATTTATTTATTTTTTGGTTTTGAGATCTAGAAGAGTTTTGGTTTCTTCTCTTTTTTTTTAATTTTTTTAAAATTTTATTTTATTTTTAAACTTTATAATATTGTATTGGTTTTGCCAAATATCGAAATGAATCCACCACAGGTATACATGTGTTCCCCATCCTGAACCCTCCTCCCTCTTTCCTCCCCATACCATCCCTCTGGGTCGTCCCAGTGCACCAGCCCCAAGCATCCAGTATCGTGCATCGAACCTGGACTGGCAACTCGTTTCATACATGATATTCTACATGATTCAATGCCATTCTCCCAAATCTTCCCATCCTCTCCCTCTCCCACAGAGTCCATAAGACTGTGCTATACATCAGTGTCTCTTTTGCTGTCTCGTATACAGGGTTATTGTTACCATCTTTCTAAATTCCATATATATGTGTTAGTATACTGTATTGATGTTTTTCTTTCTGGCTTACTTCACTGTGTATAATAGGCTCCAGTTTCATCCACCTCATTAGAACTGACTCAAATGTATTCTTTTTAATGGCTGAGTAATACTCCATTGTGTATATGTACCACAGCTTTCTTCTCCATTCATCTGCTGATGGACATCTAGGTTGCTTCCATGTCCTGGCTATTATAAACAGTGCTGTGATGAACATTGGGGTACACGTGTCTCTTTCCCTTCTGGTTTACTCAGTGTGTATGCCCAGCAGTGGGATTGCTGGATCATAAGGCAGTTCTATTTCCAGTTTTTTAAGGAATCTCCACACTGTTCTACAGACGGGGAGAACACCTTCTCCCCCACAAATTCATCAAAAGAACATTTAAACGCCGAGTAAATTCCACAAAACAACTTCTGAATGCCGGCAGAGGACATCAGGCACCCCGAAAAGCAACCCAAGTCTTCGAAAGGAGGTAGGAAAAAATATAAAAGACAAAAAAAAGAGGCAAAAGAGGGAGGGACGGAGCTCCATCCCTGGAAGGGAGTCTTAAAAAGAGAGAAGTTTCCAAACACCAGGAAACCTTCTCACTGCTGAATCTGTGCTGAGCCTTGGAAGCACAGAGGGCAACATAACAGGGAGGAAAAATAAACAATTAAAACCTGCAGATTAGGAGCCCTACGGTAACTCCCCCAGTGGAGAAGCAGCGCAGACGCCTGCACACGCCACTAGCAAGCGGGGGCTGGGCAGGGAGGCGCAGCGCGGGCTACATCGCTTAGAGTAAGGATCTGGCTTGAATAACCCGAGCACTATCTGAGCGAAATAATTTGGGCTAGCAAACCAGACTGTGGGATATCTACCACGTGAAAAGCCAGCCCTAACCTAAGACACCGCCAGGCCCACGCACGGAACAAAGGACTGAACAAAAATGAAATTTTAAATTACCTTAATTGTACCATTTGAAGCACAGCTGTCAGCATTTTGTATATGACTTTCCTGTGGTTTTCCCAGTGTGTATTTCGTGTGCACATACCCTACATATGCACGTGCATATTTATGAAACAGGTGTTTATAGCATACGTTTATCACTTGATGCATTAGATAATAATTTGGTCTGGTTTTTTATGATTTAAGAGCGTATTACATAGCTGTCCTTTTTTAATGTGTCTGTTTCTTAACTAGCAGCAAAGTAGCACAAAGATTGTTTCATTTGTCTTTGACTCTGGAGCAGTTGGATGGAAAAGGCCATTTGATTGAGCTGGCTTGGCCTGGATTGAATTGGATTGGATTGAATTAACACAAAGCAAATAGAACTTCTGAAATACTGAGCATCGTGTTTTATTATTATATATTCTCTTAGCTACATTTTGGCTGGTGACTTGATGTATCTTTTTCTTCTCTTAGGATATCAGGATTGTATAAGCCTGAAATAAATGTACCAACATAGTCTATATTAGTTTCCTAGGGTTGTAAAGGTTCTGGGACCAATTATAATGTGTGTTGGGGGTGGGAGTTTCCTCCTTACCACTGAGCAATTCTCTGACACCAGCTGTGTGTCCTACAATTCAACTCAATCCTGACACTATATACCTAGAGACAATATTGGATTCCACAGGCTTAGAACTCACTCCCACAAAACCTCCATTTCCCTCCACACACACACAGACACACATACACCCACTTTAGTCATCAGTTGCAAGTCCCAAGTTGTCGTTGTCATCTGTGCTTCTTACCAACTGGCTGTAGATTAGAGGTTCCACTGACCTCCCCTTGCCCTAACTTGGATTCAGTTAATTTTCTAAATTCAGTTAATTTTCTAAATTTATAATTTTCTAAAGAAGCTCAGAGAAGTCAGGAAAAACATTTTATTTACGAGATCCCTAGTTTATTATAAAAGTATGTAGCTCAGGTGGGAGAGATGCTGGGGGTGGGGTACAGGGAAAGGGTCCAGAGCTTCTTTGTGCTCTTGAAGGGCACTACTCTCCTCAAGTCTCTGTGTGTTCACCAGCCTGGAAGCTCTCTGAATCTCCTCCTTCTGCCTTTATGGAGTCTTCAGTATACAGTCCTGATGGATGAAATTATTAGCCATTGGTGATTGATTCAACTTGGATCCTTTCTCCCTTCCCAGGAAATCAAGGGGTGAGAGTGAAAGTTCTAACACACTATTCACAGCTAGTTCCCCTGGTAACCAGCCCCCATCGTGTGCTTTCCAAAAGTCACCTCATTAACATAAACCCCATTGTGGTCAAAAGTAGCTTATTATAAGTAACAGGACACCCATATGACCTCTGTGGCTCTGAAGTGACTTCAGGAACTGAGAACAGGAGACCAAATATGACAGGAGAGTTTCCTATTGCCCTTATTACTCAGGAAATTCCAAGAGTTGGGAACTCTGAGATAAGAACTGTGGACATAGACCAAATATGTAAGAAATATATTTTGATCATTCAAACCAAATATATATTTCTTATGAATCACAATATTGCCTGCCACCATAACAGAATACCAAAGATTGGGTGCCTTGACAAAAAATTGCTTTCCCACAGTTCTGAAGGCTGAAAGTCCAAGATGAACATGTTAGGTTTGGTTTTTCCTGAGGCCCCTTGTGGAGCTGCTCACTGTGTCCTCACATGGCCTTTTCTCTGTGCGTGCACATCCCTGTGTCTCTGCGTTCTGATCTCCTCTTTTTATAGAGACACCAGTCAGATGAGATTAGGGCTCACCCTGATGATCTCTTTCTAACTTAATTACATCTCTAAAGATTCTGTCTTCAAACAGAGCCATATTCTAAAGCACTGGCTTTGGGGGGACACAATTCAAATTCAGTACCTAATATATTCCAAATACAGAAAGATGATTTCACTGTATCTCTAAGAATTCTTCTTTTTGTGTGGACTCAATTAAACTGGGTCATCCAAGTCTATCAAGAGATACATTTTCGAAAGTGAAAGTGAAAGTTGTGCAGTTGTGTCCAAGTCTTTGTGACCCCATGGACCATACAGTCCATGGAATTCTCCAGGCCAGAATACTGAAGTGGGTAGCGTTTCCCTTCTCTAGGGGCTCTTGCCAACCCAGGGATCAACCCGGGGTCTCCTGCATTGCAGGCGGATTCTTTACCAACTGAATCCCTACATTTTCAGGGATAGCTCTAATTTGGAGAGGAGAGAATTGACCCCCCCAAAAAGAGGCAAGAACAAGAGGAAAAATATTTGATTGTTGCCCCTTAGACCAGGAAACCGTCTATATTAAGCATTGGAAAATTCATTAAAGCAATGTATTCTACTATTTTGATGGCCTGAAGTGAAATAGCACTGTTTTAACAGTATAGAAGCAACGCATAAACAAGTGTCATCAACCAGTATCTTTTGGGGTTCAGAAAAGTTCAGGTTCTAAATAGAGACATTCCTTTCAAATAAGAACTAACTGGGATAAAGTTGTGATTTTTTTGAGATAAATGATGAGTATTTTAGGTGAATGGCACCATCTTAAAGGAGAATTTCTTTTCAGAGACCAAGTTTTGTTTGATTTTATATTCACAATCTATGGATACAGAAACTTTGAAAAAATTGTGGCAGTTTTAAAATGTTTCCATATTGGATAATATTTATGACTTACTTAAAATATATACTGTTCATTTGAGCATTGGATGAGGAATTGTTTTTTCTGAGGCATACTGACTTTTTAAATCTAAATGAAATACATTAAAAGTGAAATATTATTTCTTTTCTTTTCTCTTGTTTAAAGCAAGCACTTTATAGCATTCGTAGATTAGCAGTCAATGCCTGGAGGATCCCGGGGACGGGGGAGCCTGGTAGGCTACCGTTTCTGGGGTCACACAGAGTCAGACACAACTGAAGCGACCTAGCGTAGTGTAGTGTAGCAAAACCAAATAAATTCATCCTGAGCAAGCTAGACTAATTTGTGCTTTTTCATGTAGATTAGGTGGCATTTGCTTATGAGGAGTCCCTTAAATGTAGCTTTGCAAGAAACATTTGTCTCTCAGAATGATGTGCATGAAAAAACATAAGATGATCTCAATTTAAATGTTCCACTTGAAATCCAGTTAGTTTTTGATTATTTACACTAATTGAAAGAGAGCCTAAACATGTAAACTCCCAAGAGGCCTTTAATCCAAAAATTACTTCTTGTTAACATCTGAAGGCATTTTTGTACTGCATTTGGATAAGGGTGTGCCTAATACCCTGTGACTTTATTACCAGCCTTTGATTTTATGTAGATATTGAAGTGTATTTAGTCCAGTGGAATATATTCAAGATTTTATACTTCTTTAGATCTTTGGATTTCCTTCTTGTAAGGGTTAGATCCCATTATAAGACCCTCTGCTTCTTAGACATACACATAAGAGGCAACACATTTAACAGGTAAATTCCAAATGATGGCTAATGTCCTTTGTAGAGAATAACAAAGTACACATTAATTACTTATGATTAGATTTATAATTTGCTCTCATAGTTAGAGATTTCTTTATTTTAAGCTGTTCTGCAGAAAAACAGACTGAGTATATTGGGCTTATATATATATAGCTGTGATCTGAATGTTTGTAAACCCCCAAAACTCACATGTTGAAATCCTATAACCCCCAAAGATGAGGCAACCCACTCCAGTATTCTTTCCTGGAGAATCCCAGGGACAGAGGAGTCTGGTGGGCTGCTGTCCATGGGGTCACACAGAGTCGGACACGACTGAAGCGACTTAGCTTAGCAGGACATGGGGGTGGAGCCCTCATTAATGGGATTAACTCTTGAAAAAGAGGCCTCAGAGAGCTCTCTTTTTCCAGTCCTGTGGCCACTGCTGAGTTTTCCAAATTTCCTGGCATACTGAGTGTAGCATTTTCACAGCATCATCTTTAGGATTTGAAATAGCTCAACTGGAATTCCATTACCTCCACCAGCTTTGTTCATAGTAGTGCTTCCTAAGGCCCACTTGACTTCACATTCCAGGATGTCTGGCTGTAGGTGAGTGATCACACCACTGTGGTTACCTGGGTGATGAAGGGCTTTTTTGTATAGTTCTTCTGGCCACAGGACTGAAAAAGTCAGTTTTCATTCAATCCCAAAGAAAGGCAATGCCAAAGCATGTTTAAACTACTGCACAATTGCACTCATTTCATATGCTAGCAAAGTAATGCTCAAAATTCTCCAAGCCAGGCTTCAGCAGTATGTGAACCTTGAACTTCCAGATGTTCAAGCTGGACTTAGAAAAGGCAGAGGAACCAGAGATCAAATTTCCAACATCTTTTGGATCATTGAAAAAGCAAGAGAATTCCAGAAAAACATCTATTTCTGTTTTATTGACTATGCCAAAGCCTTTGACTGTGTGGATCACAGCAAACTGTGAAAAATTCTGAAAGAGATTGGAATACCAGACCACCTGACCTGCCTCTTGAGAAATCTGTAAGTAGGTCAGGAAACAACAGCTAGAACTGGACATAGAACAACAGACTGGTTCCAAATAGGGAAAGGAGTACGTCAAGGCTGTATATTGTCATCCTGCTTATTTAACTTATATGCAGAGTACATCATGAGAAATGCTGGGCTGGATGAAGCACACTCTGGGATCAAGATTGCCAGGAGAAATATCAGTAACCTCAGATATGCAGACGACACCACCCTTATGGCAGAGACTGAAGAACTAAAGAGCCTCTTGATGAAAGTTATAGAGGAGAGTGGAAAAAGTTGGCTTAAAACTCAACATTCCAAAAACGAGGATCATGGCATCCGGTCCCATCACTTCCTGGCAAATAGATGGGGAAACAGTGGAAACAATGATAGACTTCTGTCGGGAGCCAGCACGGGAGTTCCCACCCATGACAAAGGTCATGCGGAGAGGCCTGATATGCAAAGGTGAGTCAGGGCTCAAGGGGCCCCCCTGGACCTGCCTGAGTGTGTACCCCAAAACCAGAATCTGCCTGTTTTACTATTTCACAACTTTCACCAACGCTTCTGACATTAACGGGGAGCTATTCCCGACCACCTTTCTCTATAAGAAAATCAACTTAAAACTCTAGTTAATAAGCCTCCTGGGCATAATAGGAGTGTTTAAATCCAAACTCCTCAGAAGGCTTTCTAACTTGCCTGACAGGTTTACCCGGACTCCTACAGCTACGCATATGATTGTTTACAGTCTCCCAACCTCGAGAGGCACGGGAAGCTTAAGATATTCAAATAGTATAGAGCCTCTTGGGGAGTTAGAAATTGTTAGAATAGGATTAGTAGAAGATTTCATTGTTGGGTCAATGCTTGCTGCCAAGTTTCCACATCCCCTGTAGTGTATCCTTGGAAGTGTATTAATTAATATAGTTAGTACATAGAAAAAATAAGTAGTGGCCTTGGTGCTAACAACTTTAGACCCTTAAGGTAATAAATTCTTTCCTTGTTGTAAACCCACTGCACCTCTGCCCTATAGGAATGAAACTTTATCTAACACCTTTGGAGGATGGTGCCAAACTTTAAAATAATTACTCTTAGAGAAAATAAGTCTTATGGTTGACAAACCTTTATCAGAGTCATAAAATGTTAACAGGCCTTCTGGCCAGAAGATGATGTAAATCACCTAAACCATTTGTATATGATAACTTTGCAGAAAAGAAAGCCTGGTCTTGATAAGGATCTAAGACTGCTGACTTTGCACGATTTCACACCCCCTATTATCCTCTATGCACAACTTAAGGTATATAAGCTCCCTTTAAAAATAAAGCTATGGGCCTTGCTCAAAGCTTGGTCTCCCTGTGTCGTTCATTCTTGTTTCCTTTTCCGCCTTTTCTCTTCTGATCTTCCTTCAGGCCAAAATAATTGGAGCGCAGAGGTCCTCTGAGACCAAGTACTTGCCTGGGCTTCTAAGACCCACTCGAGAAGGTGCCCGAGGTGGGGCACCTTCAGCAATTCGAGAGAGCGCCTGCGGCCTCCGTGGTCAGAGCAAACCTGGTGTCATGGGTTATATTGATTTTCCACGTAAACCAGTTATACTGAGCCTCTAATCTCTTTGCTTTGCTATTCTAATCTCTGACACTGTCATCCTGAGGGAATCCCTGGATCCAACTGGGGCTGGACCCCAGTAGACTTTCTTTTTCTGGACCTCAAAATCACTGCACATGGTGACTGCAGGCATGAAATTAAAAGACGCTTGCTCCTTGGAAGAAAAGTTATGACCAACCTAAGTTCAGTTCAGTTCAGTCGCTCAGTCGTGTCCGACTCTTTGTGACCCCATGAATCACAGCACACCAGGCCTCCCTGTCCATCACCAACTCCTGGAGTTCACTCAAACTCACGTCCATCGAGTCGGTGATGCCATCCAGCCATCTCATCCTCTGTCATCCCCTTCTCCTCTGCCCCCAATCCCTCCCAGCATCAGAGTCTTTTCCAATGAGTCAACTCTTCTCATGAGGTGGCCAAAGTACTGGAGTTTCAGCTTTAGCATCATTCCTTCCAAAGAACACCCAGGACTGATCTCCTTTAGAATGGACTGGTTGGATCTCCTTGCAGTCCAAGGGACTCTCAAGAGTCTTCTCCAACACCACAGTTCAAAAGCATCAATTCTTCGGTGCTCAGCTTTCTTCACAGTCCAACTCTCACATCCATACATGACTACTGGAAAAACCATAGCCTTGACTAGATGAACCTTTGTTGGCAAAGTAATATCTCTGCTTTTTAATGTGCTATCTAGGTTGGTTATAACTTTGCTTCCAAGGAGTAAGCGTCTTTTAATTTCATGGCTGTAGTCACCATCTGCAGTGATTTTGGAGCCCCCCAAAATAAAGTCTGACACTGTTTCCACTGTTTCCCCATCTATTTCCCATGAAGTGATGAGACCAGATGCCACGATCTTAGTTTTCTGAATGTTGAGCTTTAAGCCAACTTTTTCACTCTCCTCTTTCACTTTCTTTTATTTTAAATGTATTTATTTTATTTAGAGGCTAATTACTTTCTTTTTAGTTCCTCTTCACTTTCTGCCGTAAGGGTGGTGTCATCTGCATATCTGAGGTTATTGATATTTCTCCCGGCAATCTTGATTCTAGCTTGTGCTTCTTCCAACCCAGCATTTCTCATTATGTACTCTGCATATAAGTTAAATAAGCAGGTTGACGGTATACCGCCTTGACGTACTCCTTTTCCTATTTGGAACCAGTCTGTTGTTCCATGTCCAGTTCTAACTGTTGCTTCCTGACCTGCATATAGGTTTCTCAAGAGGCAGGTCAGGTGGTCTGGTATTCCCACATCTTAAAGAATTTTCTGCAGTTTATTGTGATCCGCATAGTCAAAGGCTTTGGCATAGTCAATAAGGCAGAAATAGATGTTTTTCTGGAACTGTCTTGCTTTTCGATGATCCAGTGGATGTTGGCAGTTTGATCAACGGAGACAGCATATTAAAAAGCAGAGACATTACTTTGCCAACAAAGGTCTTTCTAGTCAAAGCTATCGTTTTTCCATACAAAGTCATGTATGGATGTGAGAGTTGGACTATAAAGAAAGCTGAGCCGCAAAGAATTGAGGCTTTTGGGTTGCGGTGTTGGAGAAGACTCTTGAGAGTCTCTTGGACCAGTCAATCCTAAAGGAAATCAGTCCTAAATATTCATTGGAAGGAGTGATTCTGAAGCTGAAACTGCAGTACTTTGGCCACCTGATGTGAAGAGCTGACTCATTTGAAAAGTATACCTGTAGCGGATTCATTTTGATATTTGGCAAAACTAATACAATTATGTAAAGTTTAAAAATAAAATTAAAAAAAAAAAAGAAAAGACCCTGATGCTGGGCCAAATGGAAGGCAGGAGGAGAAGGGGACAACACAGGATAAGATGGTTGGATGGCATCACTGACTAGATGGACATGAGTTTGAGCAAGCTCTGGGAGTTGGTGATGGACAGGGAGGCCTAGCGTGCTGCAGTCCATGGGATTGCAAAGAGTGGGACACGATTGAGTGGCTGAACTGAGAGAGCTCTCTAACTTCTCCTAACATCTGAGGACTGAGAGACTGTGCTGGCTGGGGGCAGGAAAGAGGGCCTTCATGAGAAAATGACTGTATTAGCATCTTGGAACTTGCCAACCTTCAGAACTGTCAGAAGTAAATTTTTGTTGTTTATAACCAAACAGCTGGTATTTTGTTATACCAGTCTGAATGAACCATGTCATTGGTTCACACCATTATGGAGCTGACAGATTATAAGATTTGCAGTCGGCAAGATCAAGACCCAGGAAAGTTGATAGTGGAATTCCAGTCGTAGTTCAAAGGCCTAAGAACCAATAGAACCAATGGTGTAGCTCTAGTCCAAAGGCTACAAGGTTCAAGACCTAGAGCTGGTATTTAAGTTTGAGTCAAAAGGCAGGAAAACATTGAAGTCATAGCTCAAAGGCAGTCAGGGAAAAGGAATTCCCTTATCCAGAGGAGGGTCAGCCTTTTTGTTCTATTCATATCTTCAACTGATTGGATGAGACCCACTCACATTGAGGGCCAGGAATGGTGGATTTAAATGTTAAACTCATCCAAAAACATCATCATAGTAACACCCAGAGTATTGTTTGACCAAATACCTGGGTATCTTGTGGCCCAGTCAAATTGAGATGTAAAATTAACCATCATAATGACCTACCTTAATGTTCTTAATTGTATGTTTTACATCTTTCATCATTGGTCTTTCCTAGTGGCTCAGCAATAAAGAACTTGCCTGCAATGCAGGAGATTCAGGAAACAAGGGTTCGATCCCTGAAATGGGAAGACACCCTGGAGGAGAAAATGGCAACCTACTCCAGTATTGCTGTTGGAAGAATCCCATGGACAGGATAGCCTGGCAGGCTACAGTCCATAACATCTCAAAGACTTGGACTCGACTTAGTGACTGACCACGCATGCACACATGCACTTTTCTCATCAGGAATCTAGGTCAAGTTACAGCCTTTGCTATCCAATCCAACTACAGTATAGTTGATGAGATATCAACAACTATAAGTAAAAATATTAAGTGAACTGATTATTTATGAATATGTTATTTTTCCTGCATTTTTCTAGACACTGGAGATAAGTGGTAAACAAGACAAAGTTACTCCCTCTTGTAAGTTATATTCCAGTGGGAGTGACAGATAACACCCAATGAACAAATAAATGTATATATTAAGATATCAGGTAGTGATAAACACCATGAAACAATGTAACACATTAAAGAAGTCAATCTTAGATTGGTCAGGGAAAGTTCTGGAGGGATCACATTTGTATAGAGAGCTGAATAAAGTCATGTAAACTTTGAAATGTAGCACATATTAGACAAGGTTTCTGGCATGGTTTAAAATTTTTCTTCCTTTTCATAAATGCTTTTCCTAATGTGGTAGGTACTGTTATGTGCCACCCAAGTCTCCCTTCCTTGAGGGCTTGTTGCCCCAGCCTCTGGGAGTGCAGTGGACAGATAACCCATAGCTGGCAGTCCCTTGAGGGACCACGTCAGTGGCCAGGAGCCCGCTCAACTAAGATAACTCTCTTTCCTAGGGTGGCCCACAGTCAGTGGCTGATTGCCATAAGAAGTATAAAGGTCTGACCATTCTGGCCCAACTGAGGACACCTCTGAAGGGCCATTCCAGCTGCAGTTTCCTGTGGCATCAGTCAAGGCTGACACTAGACCTGTATTGCGATCTCATTTTTCCCTCTGGCCAAACCTGCTTCATTCCCCTCTCTTTTCATAGGTTTGATCCTAGAGGTACTTCTTAACTAACATCTCTTGGTCTGCTTCCTGGAGAGCTCAATGTTTGCTCTGAAGTTTTCTGAATTTTCCATTTATTCGTGATTCTATCTCAGTAGTAATTGGCAGCCTATTTTGTATCAAGCCACAGTCAGCCTTCCTTGACAGAATCTTACATGTTAATGTGAACTTCACTTTTTTGACTCTAGCACTCTGAAAATGGACTGTCTACTTTCAGTGCAGTTTGGAAATTGCTAAAGAGATTATATTATTTTCTAAGTACTTTGATCTTATTATTTCACAGAGAGAAACATGCTGTTTCAGAAACAGCAGTTTATCTGCGCTGCTTGGAATATAACAGGATTCTAATATATTCATTTATATTTACCTTGAGTCTGGTTAGCATTAACCTCTTTTTCATTTATAAAGAAAAGAAAGTGAAGTCACTCAGTCGTGTCCGACTCTTTGTGACCCCATGGACTATAGCCTACCAGGCTTCTCTGTCCATGGGATTTTTCCAGGCAAGAATACTGGAGTGAGTTGCCATTTCCTTCTCCAGGAGATCTTCCTGACCCAGGGATTGAACCCGGGTTTCCCTCATTGTAGGCAGACGCTTTACCATCTGAGCCACCAGGGAACTCCATTTATAAAGAGAATGACACAAATTCATATCAATGAGTGGGATTTCCAGATTACCCCCATGCTGTAATAGAAGAGAATCCACTTTAAATTTATAGCCATGAAACTGTTTCTATCAAGTATTAATATAGTAGAAATGCAAAATTCCTGATTATGGCAAAAAAGTTGTGAACAGCTTCTAAAAGGGGGAATTCTTTTTAAAGCAACTGTATTTAATGTATTATCATTTCATGCTTTTATACAGCTAACTTTTGAAAAGTCAATATGTAATGTAAATTCCTATTTACTGTGTAATTTGCATCATTCATGAATATCTTCATCTTTACTATATCAAGAAAGATATAATTTTGTAATTTGCATGATTTATAAACATCATCATTAGTTATCTTCAAACCTGATGCAAAAGACATTATAAGACAACTGTATATCACTATGGATTATGGGCCTATAAACACAATTTCACTATAAAATTTTAGCATCTGAAATTCAGAAATATATAATAGTGATAATATTTCATGACTTAGTGGAATTTAAGTTTGGTTAAAAATTGAAAATCAGTGACTGTAATTATTTTATCAGGCTGAAAATGAAAAAATCATGTATTTCAATAGATACAGGAGAAATATTTGACAAAAATTATTATCCATTCTTGATAAAGATTCTTAGAATATTAGAAGTTAACTTTCTTTTAGTACTAGGAACATCTTTGAAAAACCTTCAGCTAATATATTTAATAATGAGAGACTGAATGCTTTTTCCCTACGTTGGAAACAAGGTAAGAATGTCCTTTCTCATCATTTCTGTTCAACATTTTTCTGTCCCTGTTTAGTGCAGAAAAGCAAGAAAAAGAAAAGGCAGAGCAGAAAGGAATGCATACAATGGTCTTTATCCTCAAATGACATAATTACCTATATAGAAAACTCTTAAGAATTCTATTTAAAAATGCTGTTAGGATTAATAAGTGAGTTTAGCAAGATCTCAGGATGCAAGATCAATACAGAGAAGTCAATTATATTTCTATATACTATCAACAAACACTTGGAAATTGAAATTAAAATGTACCATTTATAGTAGCCTTAAAAATATGATTTACTTAGAAATAAATTTAGCAAAATACGCAAAAGACTGTTTCACTGAAAATTGCAAAACAATGCTGAAGAAAAATTTAAAGAAGACCTGAATAAATGGGGAGATATCCTGTGCTTATGGGTCAGAAGACTAAATATTGCTAAGTGTCAGCTCTCTGGAAATTGATTCATAGGTTCCACACAGTTCCAGTCAAAATCCTTGCTGACTTTCTTATAGAAATTGATGAGATAATTCTAAAACCTATATGGAAATGCAGTGATCCTAGAATAGCCAAATAAGTTTTTAAAAAAGAAAAATTTTGGAGGAATTGTACTACATGATTCCCAAACTTAAAATTGACCCATGATAATAAACAGTTTGTTATTGGTGTCAAAACAGACACACAGATCATTAGGCTCAAGCATAAATCAATGGAATGGAAGAGAGGGTCTAGAAATAGTCTCACATGTAGTATGGAAAATTGATTTTTGTCAAAAATATCTACGCTATTTGGTGGCAAAATAGAATAGTCTTTTCAACAAGTGGCACTTGAATAATTGGACATTTATGTGCATAATTGGACATTTATGTGCAAAAGGGAACTAAAGAGCCTCTTGATGAGAGTGAAAGAGAGAGTGAAAAAGTTAGCTTAAAACTCAGCATTCAAAAAACTAAGATCATGGCATCTGGTCCCATCACTTCATGGCAAATGGATGGGGTAACAATGGAAACAGTGAGAGAGTTTATTTTTTTGGGCTCTAAAATCACTGCAGATGGTGACTGCAGCCGTGAAATTAAAAGATGCTTGCTCCTTGGAAGAAAAGCTATGATAAACCTGTGATAAAGCTATGATAAAAGCTATGATAATATGATACCATATTAAAAAGCAGAGACATTGCCGACAAAGGTCCATCTAGTCAAAGCTATGATTTTTCTAGTAGTCATGTATGGATGTGAGAGTCGGACCATAAAGAAGGTTGAGCGCTGAGCATTGATGCTTTTGAACTGTGGTGTTGGAGAAGACTCTTGAGAGTCCCTTGGACAGCAAGGAGATCCAACCAGTCCATCCTAAAAGAAATTAGTCCTGAATGTTCATTGGAAACACTGATGCTGAAGCTGAAACTCCAAGACTTTGGCCACCTGATGGGAAGAACTGACTCACTGGAAAATATCCTGATGCTGGGAAAGATTGAAGGCAGGAAGATAAGGGGACGACAGAGGATGAGATGGTTGGATGGCATCACTGACTCAATGGGCATGAGTTTGAGCAAGCTCTGGGAGTTGGTGTTGGACAAGGAGGCCTGGGCTGCTGCAGTCGATGGGGTTGTAGAGTCGAACATGACTGAGTGACTGAACTGAATGGATGTGCAGAAAAGAAACTTCACTGATTTATGTCTACACCACGTGCAAAAATAGAAGTGAATGAATCATAAAGTTAAATGTAAACACAAAACTAAAATTTTAGAATAAATTATAGGGGAATAAAAATATTGGTTTGGGAATGTTCTCACAGGTATACTCATTAGACATTTGTTGATAGAACTAGTAAAAGGAAAAATATCTCTATATAAACATGTTTATCATTTACACATCATTTGTAACTATTATGATGGAAATGGTAGTCTTTCCTTTAACATAGTAAACGCATACCGATATTGTGAAGAAACACTGCAAGGAGGACAGAGGTTGCCTAGCGATGGTCAAAATCATAGTAAATGGCAAACCATTTGGCATGGATCGTTTCACAGTATTTGTATTTCATTGAATCCCACCAAATTTAAAATTTTATCGACGACAGAAATTTTCCTTAGTAATTCAAGACTTACTCTTGATTTGCTGTATACATGAAATAGTATACTCTAAAGCTATTACAAAATACTTTGTTTACCCCTTCACAGATTTGTTTAAATGTTATCTTTTGCATAGTTTATGTGTTATGTTTATCTCAGAATATAAAGCCTCGAACTTTTCAGCAGTATTTAAAGGGCCTTAAATAGTACCCAAACACAAAGCAATAATATGCCTTCTTATATCATCTTAAAAATTGTTTGCAAGTTTTATTTCAATATAAAACATAGAATTATGGGTAATATTCTACTCAAATCCAATAATAACATAAACCATGGACATTAACAAGATATTTATATTCCCTTGCTATATTATCATAAATGACTTCTTATTGAGCACATCAAATACTTCCTTTTTTGTTTTTAATAGAAAAAAAATTTCCCTTTCTTAAAGAGAAAGCAATGAAATTATCCAGGGAACTTTTTCTTTCTGGTTACTGTTTCGAAATATAGTATATATTTATATTTACCTTTTGCTTTGTCTGAATGCTTATATGTCTCCAACATTCATATGTTAAAATTCCACCCCCAAAAATGATGGTATTAGGAATTGGAGCCTTTGGGAGGTACTTAGGTCCTGAGGGTGAAGTCTTCATAAATGAGATTAGCGTTCTTAGAAAAGATGTCCCTGGTGCCTTAGATAGTATAGAACATACTCCATAGAGATCCTTCTCTTCCACCATTTAAGGACTGTAAACCAGGAGACACTGGCACATGTCCAGGGACATATAAGAAGGTGCAACATTTCATGGTCTAAAGTTATTGAAATCATAAAGTCTGTTCTCTTATCCCTGTAGAATTATGTTAGAAATCAGTTTCAAAAGATGTTTGAAAATAACCCACTTATATTCAAGTTCTCAGTGCTCCCATTTCATTTAGTTTATATTTTCCAATTTCATCTCTCTTTTTTTGTTTTTCTTTCTCAGTTCAGTTCAATTCACAGTCGCTCAGTCGTGTCTGACTCTTTGCGACCCCATGAATCGCAGCACACCAGGCCTCCCTGTCCATCACCAACTCCTGGAGTTCACTCAAACTCATGTCCATCGAGTCGGTGAAGCCATCCAGCCATCGCATCCTCTGTCATCCCCTTTTCCTCCTGCCGCCAATCCCTCCCAGCATCAGAGTCTTTTCCAATGAGTCAGCTCTTCGCATGAGGTGGCCAAAGTATTGGAGTTTCAGCTTTAGCATCAGTCCTTCCAATGAACACTCAGGACTGATCTCCCTCAGAATGGACTGGTTGGATCTCCTTGCAGTCCAAGGGACTCTCAAGAGTCTTCTCCAACACCACAGTTCAAAAGCATCAATTCTTTGGCGCTCAGCTTTCTTCCCAGTCCAACTCTCACATCCATACATGACCACTGGAAAAACCATAGCCTTGACTAGACAGACCTTTGTTGGCAAAGTAATGTCTCTGCTTTTGAATATGCTATCTAGGTTGGTCATAACTTTCCTTCCAAGGAGTAAGTGTCTTTTAATTTCATGGCTGCAATCACCATCTGCAGTGATTTTCTCAAGCCTTTATCAAGTGTAGTAGAAAAGCTTTTGTATACACACACACATATATATAAGTAGTATATATAATATATATTTTAGAAAACCTATGAAAGGAGACACAGACAAGCATAGTTCTGGAGCTGCCTCATAAGAATCTTTTTCATTGTTTGAAAAATTATATAAATTGGAAAGCACTAACTGTTAGTTGCATTACAGAGAGTTATTTTGGAAGTTAAATATCTATTCATATAAACTACTCTGAAGTAAATTAAGTGTTGACTTTAGACCCTGAGATTCTGTGGAGGAATGGAAACAGCCATATCTCCATGTGGATTAATCCTGAAGGTTCATGTTAAGTAATTTGAATTTTTGCTTAGCTAAGAAATTTATGGCATTTTGGTTCCACTTGTTTGACTAAGTATGAATAGAATGCCTATGTGTTTTTGTTGTGCGTCTCTAAGACTAACCATTAAGATAAGACTAACTAGTCTTATCTTAAGTAAGACTAGCTAGTATGATATTTATAAATAATGACTATTAGTTTTTAAGTCTTTTTTGTCCATTAGATTGTTAGGTCTCTGAAGAGAAAGACCTGGTTCCTTTTTTTCATATCCACAAAACCAAGCAGGATATTGTATAAAACACACTCAATAAACTTTCGTTTAATGAATGAAAAAAAGGAAGAGGTGATGTGTTGGACTTCCCTGATGGTCCAGTGGTTAAAACTGTGCTTCTAATGCAGGGGGCAAGGGTTTGATCCCTGGTCTGGGAACTAATATCCCACATGCCATGGTATGTGGCCAAAAAAAAATTTTTTTTTTAAAAAGAAATGACTTGTCAACTTGATTTGAAGAAGAAAAATATTCTCCATTGCTTAAATGTCTACAAATATCATGATGGGGTTGCCTTCATGACGCCTGTGTTAAAAAGGGCCCCATGCTTGGTTTATTGCTTTGCTGTTGCCATCTTGAGATTATTAAGAATTTATTTAAAGAAGCTACTTATTTTGCACTGAATCCCAGAAATTATGGTGCCAGTCCTGTGTTCAAATTACTTAACATGAACCTTCAGGATTAATCCACATGGAGATATGGCTGTTTCCATTCCTCCACAGAATCTCAGGGTCTAAAGTCAACACTTAATTTACTTCAGAGTAGTTTATATGAATAGATATTTAACTTCCAAAATAACTCTCTGTAATGCAACTAACAGTTAGTGCTTTCCAATTTATATAATTTTTCAAACAATGAATAAGATTCTTATGAGGCAGCTCTAGAACTATGCTTGTCTGTGTCTCCTTTCATCTTCCTGTTCATCCTTTTCTGAATAAAATGATTTCATGGTTACAGTATTTACAGTGTATCTAGAATAATAATAATATCCCATTTTATTGAGCATTTATTATGAACATGGCATGGTCATCTTACATATATTATTTCATTTAACCCTCACAACAGATCTATAAAGATAGTACTGTTATTACTGCTGTGTTACAGTTGAATACAAAAGGAAGCACTAGTGCAGCCAGGATTTGAACTCGAGTGATCTTATTCTAGATGAGCTCTTAACTATTACACAGTCCTGAAGTGCAACAAAGCAGTGAAAAATTAGAAAACCTAAGTAGTTTGTCTTTGACAAATGAATGGTCTAACTTAGGACCAGTATTGTTCATTAGAAATATAATGAGAGTCATGTATGTAAGTTAAAATTTTCTAGTTGCTACGGATTCATTTTGATACTTGGCAAAACTAATACAGTTATGTAAAGTCTAAAAATAAAATAAAATTAAAAAAAAAATAAAAGGTAAAAACAGGTAAATTTTTAATAATATACTTTATTAACTCAGAATAGTCAACATATTCTCATTTCAACATGCGATCAATACAAAATTAAGATTTACTATTCTTTTTCTTATTATTATTTTTTATGTTTTAACTTTACAATATTGTATTGGTTTTGCCATATAACAACATGAATCTGCCACAGGTATACATGTGTTCCCCATCCTGAACCCTCCTCCCACCTCCCTCCCCACACCATCCCTCTGGGTTGGCCCAGTGGGCCAGCCCCAAGCATCCAGTATCGTGCATCGAACCTGGACTGGCGACTTGTTTCATATATGATATTATACATGTTTCAATGCCATTCTCCCAAATCTACCCACCCTCTCCCTCTCCCACAGAGTCCAAAAGACTGTTCTATACATCAGTGTCTCTTTTGCTGTCTCGTATACAGGGTTATTGTTACCATCTTTCTAAATTCCATATATATGCCTTAGTATACTGTATTGGTGTTTTTCTTTCTGGCTTACTTCATTTTTTACACCAAGACTTTGAAATCCAGTATTTATGTCACAGTACGTCTCAATTCAGACTAGCTGTATTTTAAGTGCTCAATAGCTGTATGTGGCTCTTGGCTACAGTATGGGGCAGAACAGGTCTAGATAATAAAAGTTAGAGGTGGGGAGTTGGAGAAATATTATGATCAGGAAAGAATTTCACAGGCAGATGGGATTTGAGTTGGATTCTTAAAGAATGCGAAGGTTTAGAAAAATGGGGAGAGCATTTCTGGAGGGAACAGTGTAAAGGGAGAAGGTGGGAGGTATGTTGGTGCAGATATTTGTTTTTGAAATTAATTAGGTCCTTAGTACATAGCACACACGGTGACACTCAGCATGTAATAACACACACAATCCATAGCGCAGTGGTTTTAAACCTGAGCATCGGAATCACATGGAAGGCCAAACATAATTTGCTGAGCCCCAGCCTCTGAGTTTCAGAATCAGTTGGTCTGTATTTGCATTTCTAACAAATTTCCAGGTGAAGCTAGTGCTGTGGGTCCAGGGACCATAGTTGGTGAACCACTGCCTTCAGTGAACACGTGTGGTAGATACTATCTCCATTTTATAGGAAAGGAAAGTGAGGCTCAGAAAAGCTAAGTGACTTTCCAGGGGTTGCATAGGTAGTATATGGCAAGACTATGATTCAAGAACAAGTTTAGAATTTAAATCTAGTTCTGTTTGTCTTTTAACTCTGAGCACAACCTTTGATTTAGTTTGATTTATACAACTTAGAGGTTGATCAGTTTTCATATAGGGGTGAGGAGGGCTCTGAGCTGTAATTGTTACACATCTTGCAGATGCACCTGTTACTTTCATTATACATACCCACATCTTTCTGCCCTTAATGTTAAAATATCAACTTTTTCATGACAGAGTGGTAGGATATAGCTTGTATGTACCTCGGCCTCAGCTGCTGCCAGGTAACTCCCAGCCATTACCTGTGGGTGGTAGATTTGCCTGGTTTTTCTTTTGGTGTCAAGCCTGGGCTTACTCAGGGAGAATGCACCTGCCACAGATGTCTTTGTTTTTGAACTGGTCATCAGTGATGTTGGCCAAGATTGCCAGCTGGTGGGCTTGTGTACCTATGCAGACCTCCTTAAGGATCTTCCCTTCTATGCTGGGAAAACAAAGTTGAAATTTACCACTTGTTTTGGCACTAGACTTGGTATTTATTGTGATGAATCAGTTGATCATAGTACAGGCTCATCCAGGATACCCTTCCTGCCTTCTGCCACCCAAGGAAAAGAAAATTTCTTCTAGTTCCTGATTTGCTGTAGCATACTGCTGCTGCTGCTAAGTCGCTTCAGTCGCATCCGACTCTTTGCTACCCCCTAGATGGCAGCCCACCAGGCCCCTCCATCCTTGGGAATCTCCAGACAAGAACACTGGAGTGGGTTGCCATTTCTCTCTCCAATGAATGAAAGTGAAAAGTGAAAGTGAAGTCGGTCAGTCACGTCGGACTCTTCGCTACCCCATGGACTATAGCCTACCAGGCTCCCCTGTCCATGGGATTTTCCAGCCAAGAGTACTGGAGTGAGTTGCCATTTCCTTCTCCAGCTATAGCATATACCTGCGTGTATTGCCAGGATAGAGCAGATATCCTTAGATGAACTGTAATCCTGGGTGATTCATGAAACCATTCCCTGAAGCAATAGAATTGTGTACTATTTAGTAATTTAGAAAAGAGGTGTTTGCTTGTAGTAGCTAAGATACCGTAATTCCTCATTTCCCTACCAGTCAGCTTTGGGGCTTTAGCTAAGACACTTCAGTTTCCTCATCCATAAAACAGGAAGAGTTAGTTTTGGATACAGTTACTTTTCTCTGTGGGAGTGCTGAGGAGCGTAGGTTTTGAGTCAGAAACACCTAAGTTTGAATCCTGGCTCTGCCATCTACAAAATACTTGTGTTTTGGACTCCACATTTGCCTTCCCTCATCTAAATATGAGAGTTTTGTTATAAACATTAAAGGGGAGAAAGCATGTAAAGAGCACAGTGGAGGCACATAGCAAGCACTCAGTATGTTGTAGCTCTTAAAATAATAGTTCCTTTTCAGCTTAAATCCTATCTCTATGTAAACTGTATTAATTCACATAAATAAATAAAGTAGTAAATAAATGAATTACATACAGTGCTTTCTTTGTGCCAGGTCCTGTTTGAAGCATATTACAAATACTTTATTTGATTTGATTGTTACGGCTGCTCTTTAAGGTGGACATTTAAAAAATTATCTAATGTGAAATTAAGGCACAAAGAATCCAAAAACTTGCCCAAGTTTACACTGCTGGGAAGTGAGTAAAGCAGATGGTTTAAAAATAACATTAGCACTTGATTTGTGTAAACTCTCTTGGTTTTCCTTTATTTTCTTAGAAGTGCAACTCTGTGCATGTGCTGGCTGTGCTAAGTCACCTCAGTTGTGTCCGACTCTTTGCGACCCTATGGGCTGAGCCCTCCAGGCTCCTCTGCCCATGGGATTCTCCAGGCGAGAATACTGTGTGATTTTGGTTTTTCTCAGGAAGATACAAACAAGTTTAGTTAGTTTTGGTGGTGCTCCAGTGACTTTAATCAGGGCAGCCGGAAGTAGCCCATTCTTGTCACCAGGGTGTGCTGTGATTCCATGAATCTGAGCTTACGCTGCGGCGAAGCTGGAGGGCATCTCTCTTCTGCCTTTGCTGCTGCTTAGCGACCACAGGTTTTTCACTTTGGCTCTTTACCATCACCTGGGTAACTGCCCGAGGCCCCAAGTTATTTTCTCTTTGTGTTCTGCCATCCTTCCCTGCTCACTGGTGTCCCCGCGTAAACGAGGGAGCCAGAGCGAGCCGCTGGCTTGTTAGCAGAGTGCCTGCGTGCCCCAGAAGAGCTCTGTGTGGGGAAGCATTAGGATTCTGCCATCACTCTCATTATTTTGCTAAATAAGAAATCAGTATGAGGCCGCCAAATTGATGGCTTTTTAAAATTTGATATCAACAGCATTTTGTTAAACTTACCGCTGCTTTTATGATTTGCATTTTAGTGTCTTTTGTGCTGTTAAGTGCCCATAGGTTTGATTAGGAAAACCCCTATAGAATATTAGTATTTTCTGTAACCAAAATAGTGTGTAATTATGAATAAGTATTACTTGGAACTCTGATTACACATGATCACTTTATATTTATTTGTGAATTAAAAGAGATACTTGGAATGTCTATGTAGTATGGATTGTGAAAAATATAGGTTGATTTAAAGTCTTAGGGTGGGAATCTACACACACACATACATAAACACATGTTAAGGAGGTATAATATGGCAGTGTCTCTGGCAGACTAATCTTGCATTGTGTAGTAAATTAGGAAAACTTTTCATGTCTTTCATTATTCTTTTTTTAAAAATTGAATTCATCTCTTGTTGGTAATTACCCTAGAAAATTTGATCAGTGGTAAGCCTAAACAACTAACTCGCCAAAAGGAAGTTATTAGCATGGCAGTGTGATCCTGTTTTTAGAAGGTGGTTATGTGCATGGCTTTCAGTGTGTTAACCAATCTGTAGTTTCCCTTCAAAGGATGCTTGTTTCTACATTCTCACAGGGGTTTTGCCAGAAGTCTAGGCTGCTTTGTGAGATATCTTGGGAAATGATTTACATTATTTTGGCTAAAGAGACTTCTTCTTCCAGATAATACTGCTTTTAAGCAAACAATATTTGAGTAACCACCTTGCATAGCAACATTCAGCTTGAAGATAACAGCCTTCACATGCTTGATGAAATGATGAAGTCACTGACCAGTCGGATTCTTAAGTGGGGTCAGCATTTTACAGCAGTGCGATAATTCTGTTTAATGAATGGTTACAGCATCTAGTATGTGTGGAATTCCTACTTGGTGACCACTTACTTGAAGGAAAAAAGGAATATAAGAAGGTCTAGTCTCTTTTTTTCATTGTGACTACATTTCTGACTATATTTTATTTAATTGAATCCCCTGTTCTTATAAACACTTTGAAATGTAAAGTCTCTTCAGGAGACTATAGATTGACTATCCTTCATTAGCCTTGCTTCACACTAAAATGAGTAAGAGATATATGCTTTTTGAACTGCATGTGTAAATTACAACTTTGCTGGCAAAGTCAGCAAATGAAACATATCCTTGAAGAAATTAAAATAATTAGATGAGATTATTTTATGAACAACACAGAGTGTCATAATTTGCTAAGAGAATAGATTTTAAATGTTCTCATCACAAGAAAGAAATGGTAAATATATGACATGATGGACATGGTAGCTAATCCTACTGTGATAAACATTTTGCAATATATAAATATATCAAATCAATAAATCTGCATAATTTATATGTCATTTATGTCTCATTAAAGCTGGGAAAAAATGCCTGGGTGAAAGATGTGGTCAAGTTCAGGTATCACACTGGGCAAAGGTTTTCTCCCCTCTTTTGATCTCAAGACTTTTTTTCTGCCTCTGTTTTTTACAAACTCATTTTTTGAGGAGATTTTCAGGATAAAAGTTTGATGCCTGGATAGATGTAAATGCACATAAACCTAGGAAGGCATTAGTCATTTTTTTCATGTTCTTGACCTTTTGGAAATGTATGAGTGTCTTATATGTGAAATGCATGTAGATTAAAGACCGACTTTTTTTATACTAAAAAAGGAAAAATTTTAAAGCTGTTGGTGAGTGAAAGTACAAAGAATACATTATATACTTATTTATGAAGAATCAATCCATTTCCTTATTCTAAACCTGGATTTGTCAATCACTGCTTTTCACAGACTATATTTTGGTGAAAGTGCATGATAGCCTTTAAGCTTTTAATCAGGGTATTTTTAGGAACTGTCTGACCTTCCAGGATTCCTTCTCCCCTCAGTCTGACCTTCTGCTTAATCTGTTTTTGTTCATTTATTTATCTTCTACCTCTTAAAATGGGCTGATTCACTTTTTTTCATTTATTATTTTTTTATTGGAGTAAATTGCTTTATAGTGTTGTGTTAGTTTCTGCTGTCCAAGAAGTGAATGCATATATATGTGTATCCCCTCCCTCTTGAACATCTCTCCCCTTGGCTCTTACTACACTAAAAGGATTGATTCACTCTTCATTCATTTAGGTAATATTCATAACCTGTCTGTATTTCCATGGTCCAGATCTGGGGTAAGATCTTGAACACTGAGAGACATGGTCTTAGTATCTATTCTCAGAGTGCCTATAGTCTATCCTGGCAAAGAAGAAAACAGGTAATTGAATTATAATTACAACTTTAAGTTTTATAATATTCTTCAGTTTAGTTCAGTCCACTCAGTCATGTCCAACTCTTTGCAACCCCATGGACTGCAGCCTGCTAGGCCTCTCTGTCCATCATCAACTCCTGGAGCCTCAAACTCATGTCCGTTGAGTCGGTGATGCCATCCAACCATCTCATCCTCTGTCATCCCCTTCTCCTCCTGCCTTCAATCTTTCCCAGCATCAGGGTCTTTTAAACCATCATATTTTCACATCTTCACATTAGAGCATATTGTGTGTTTATTCTGTGACCTACATGTTCAGCAGCCTACATGTTTTGTTTATGTGGGTGGATGGGGGTAGGAAGAGACAACATTGATATGTTATCTGTGTAAGCACATCTTTAGTGTCCCATGATTGTATGTGTGTCGGAAGGTAGGATTGCTCACTGTACTGTCAATGGTTTTCCAGATCCAGAATATTCTCTCAGGGCTTATCAGGTTCAGCCACTCTATACCAAAATAATTATGTTTTTGTCCCAGGGTCTTTGTTTCATCCTCTGGTTGAGAAGATATTCTCTGGGTCATCCATTTTCCTTGCAACCATGCCTCCCCTTTTATTCATATATTAATTGATTAATTTAATGAATATAACTTCACAATGAGGCATCAGTTCAGTTCAGTTCAGTCGCTCAGTTGTGTCCGACTCTTTGTGACCCCATGAATCGCAGCACGCCAGGCCTCCCTGTCCATCACCAACTCCCGGAGTTCACTCAGACTCATGTCCATAGAGTCAGTGATGCCATCCAGCCATCTCATCCTCTGTTGTCCCCTTCTCCTCCTGCCCCCAATCCCTCCCAGCATCAGAGTCTTTTCCAATGAGTCAACTCTTCGCATGAGGTGGCCAAAGTACTGGAGTTTCAGCTTTAGCATCATTCCTTCCAAAGAAATCCCAGGACTGATCTCCTTTAGAATGGACTGGTTGGATCTCCTTGCAGTCCAAGACACTCTAAAGAGTCTTCTCCAACACCACAGTTCAAAAGCATCAATTCTTCAGCGCTCAGCCTTCTTCACAGTCCAACTCTCACATCCATACATGACCACAGGAAAAACCATAGGCATAGTATATGTGTATTATAGCTCTTATGTGTTGGGCTTAAAGAGAGTTTAGAATAAAGATGAAGATTACTTCCCTCTTTTAGTCAAAGATTTTAAAATCTAGTCTAGTGTCTGTAGTACTTACAAATAAATACTAGTTAATATCATAATTATTCTTTGCATATGCCCCAGCTCAGGTTTGGAGTTAAAAAAATATTGGTTTAATTAATTTGTGTTAATTTTTCATAGTTTTCTAAAGAGAGAAACATCTCTTAGGAAAGATTGACTACTCTGTATTCATTATGGTTGAAATCATTAAGCCTCTTTTATTATGGATAGTGGCAACTAGTTTGAAGATATATATTGAGGAATATCAGAAATACCAACTTTTAGTGTTTTCTTATTGGTAAAGTCCTAGATAATAGAGCTTTGATTGCATGACTCTCCAGAAATCTAAAGTTAACTTTAATTCTTTGTACTTTCTTAAAATTATTTACTCAAATAGTTGAATGCTGCTGCTGCTGCTAAGTTGCTTCAGTCGCGTCCGACTCTGTGCGACCCCATAGATGGCAGCCCACCAGGCTCCCCTGTCGCTGGGATTTTCCAGGCAAGAGTACTGGAGTGGGGTGCCATTGCCTTCTCTGAAATAGTTGAATAGTATTTACAAATTAATTAATTTGAAAGCTACACACTATAGCCATTTCAGTTCTTTCTGTTAAATTCTCTTGGAGTTGTTCCGGGGAGTTTGGGCTTCTTGAAGATTATAAACGTTCAAAATTTTCTGAAATAAGAAAGCAATTAACTCTTCAGAAATTTGAACGGGAATTAAAATCAATATTAGCATAATTTTTAACATAATTGTTTTCTGCCTATTAGTTTATTGGAATCCTGTTTAATCACTGCCTAGGAGACTAACTGAGGAGACTATTGTTTTCTATAAACCAATATTCTACTGAATGGTTTCTTCTTTGTAAGACTAATTATAGTTTTATCCCCTTCGAAGATATTTGTCAGTTTTGAGTTACTCTGCGGTTTAATTGTTGGAATCGATAAGCTGAATAAAAGCTATACCCCTGTCTTCTAGGCCTGCCACTTTCCGACTTGCTGCTTAGGCTGGCGCGGTTTCTTGCTGCTCTAATTAACTGAAGGCGTGGGTAGAATGTAACAGTTGAGGGGAGAGGGACAAGAAGAAAAGGACAGTCTAGTTGCTGACATGTGCTCCCGATTGATGTTTTACTTTTGTAAATTATTAATAATACCTAGCCTTCTCTTGGCTGGTGGAGAAATCAAAGAAATATCTGAGAAGCCTCCTAGATGGATTCTGATAGATGGGAGGAAGTGCCCCAGATTTCCCCAGGTGACTCTAACGGCCAGGATTTGAGAACTGCTGGGGGCCTTCCAGGTATTGTCACACTGAATCTTCACAGCAGCACAGTGAGATAAACATGACCTCTGTTTTACATAGGAGCAAACTGTGGTTCAGCACAAGTAAGTGAATTTCCCAAGGGGGCACAATGTGTAAAAACCAGAATTTGAACTATGTCAATTCTCTTTGTATCCAAAATTATGTTCTGCCCATGCCATTCACTTTCTCAGCAACAGATGTTGACTCTCTGAGCCTCAGATTTCTCATGTGTAAAATTAGGTTAATAAATAGTACCTTAAGCTGTGAAAATTGAATAATACATTAAATAGTACACTTACAACAGTGCCAGGTACTTCTGTAGTAAGCTTCCAGTATTAACTCTCATCCTTATTATAGCTGTAGTTCTGAGTGTGGTACATGTATGATGTTCGAGGCTACTGATATAAAGATAATAAGACATTACTTGTCATCAAACAGTTTAAAAATAGTGGAAAACAAGCCTTACCTTCTGAAATGCTTCCAAAAAATTGCGGAAGAAGGAACACATTCAAACTCGTTCTATGAGGCCACCGTTACCCTGATGCCAAAATAAGACAAAGATACAACAAAAAATGGAAATCACAGGTCAGTATCACTGATGCAGCAGCAGCAGCACCACTGATGAACATAGATGTGAAAATGCTCAGCAAAATGCTAGCAAACAGAATCCAACAGTGTGTTAAAAGGATCATACACCATGATCAAGTGGGGTTTATCCCAGGGATGCAAAGAATTTTTTAATATATGTAGGTCATCAGTGTGATACACCAGGTGTCCCCAACCTCCAGGCTGTGGACCAGCACTTCCTATCAGATCAGCAGCAGCATTAGATTAGAAATAAAGTGCACAATAAACATAATGCACTTGGATCACCCAAAAGCTGTAGTCCATGGAAAAATTGTTTTGTTGTTTTGTTTAGTCACTGGGTCATGTCTGACTCTTTGCAACCCTGTGGACTGTAGCACACCAGGCTCCTCTGTCCATGGGATTCTCTCAGCAAGAATACTGGAGTGGGTTGTCATTTCCTTCTCCACCATGGAAAAATTATCTTCCACAAAATCGCTTCCTGGTGCCAAAAAGGTTGGGGACTGCTATGATATACCACATTAACAAATTGAAAAATAAAAACCATATGATCATCTCAGTAGATGCACAAAAAACTTTTGACAAAATTAAACACCTATTTATGATTAAAAACTCTCCAGAAAGTGGGCATAGAGGGAATCTACCTCAAGATAATAAAGGCCATATATAACAACATACAGCTCGCATCACACACAGTGTGAAATGCTGAAAGCATTTCCTGTAAGATCAGGAAAAAGACAAGGATGTTCACTCTCACCACTTTTACTCAATATAGTTTTGGAAATCCTAGCCACAGCAGAGAAAGAAAAGGAATCCAAACTGGAAGAGAGGAAGTAAAACTGTCACAGTTTCAGATGACATGATACTGTACTCTTGTGTAGTATCTTAAAGATGCTACCAAATAACTACTAGAGCTCATCAATGAATTTGGTGGAGTTACAGGATACAAAATTAATATACAGAAATCTCTTGCATTTATATACACTAACATGAAATGTTAGAAAGAGAAATTAAGGAAACAATCCAATTTATCACTGCATCAGACAGAATAAAATGCCTAGGAATAAATCTACTCAGGGAGTTAAAAGACCTGTACTCTGAAAACAATAAGACATTGATTAAAGAGATAGAAGATAACACAAACAAATGGAAAGATATACTATATTATTGGATTGGAAAAATCAGTATTGTCAAAATGACTACACTCCCCAAGGCAGTCCATAGATTCAGTGCAATTCCTATCAAATCACCAATGAGATTTTTCACTGTACTACAACAAAAAAATTTTAAATTTGCATGGAAACACGAGAGACCCTGAATAGCCAAAGCAATATTGAGAAAGAAAATTAGAACTGAAGAAGTTAGAGTCCCTGACTTCAGATTACACTACAAAGCTGCAGTAATTAATATACTATGGTACTGACATAAAAAAAGACACAGAGATTTGGAATGGGATAGAAAGTTCAGAAATAAGCCCGTGCTCTTAGAGTCAATTAATCTACAATGGAGGAGGCAAGAATATACCATGGAGAAAAGACAGTCTCTTCAATAAATGGTGCTGGGAAAACTGGACAGCTACCTGTGAAAAAATGAAATTAGAACATTCTTCATACCATACACAAAAATAAACTCAAAATGGATTAAAGACCTAAATGTAAGAACAGGTACTATAAAACTCCTAGAGGAAAACATACAACACTCTTTGACATAAATCACAGCAGTATCTTTTTGGATCAATCTCTTAAGAATAATAGAAATAAAAACAGAAGTAAACAAGTGGGACCTATTTAAACTTAAAAGCTTTTTCTTAGCAGAGCAAATCATAAATAGAACAAAAAGACAACCTACAAAATGGGAGAAATATTTGCAAGTGATGTGACTGACAAGGGATTAATCTCCAAAATATGCCAACAGCTCATATGGCTCAATAGCAAAAAAACAAAAACAAACAAAAAAAAACAATAAAAAATAACCAGAAGATCTAAGGAAACATTTCTCCAAAGAAGACATACAAATGACCAAAAGGCATATGAAAAGATGGTCAACATTGCTAATTATTAGAGAAATGCAAATCAAAACTGCAATGAGATATCACCTCACACCAGTCAGAATGACCATCATTGAAAAATCTGCAATAGAGGCTGGAGAGGATGTGGAGGAAAGGGAACCCTCCTACATTGTTGGTGGAAATGTCACTTCACACAGCCACTGGAGAACAGTATGAAGGTTCCTTAAAAAGCTAAAAATAGAGATGTATCCACCCCAGTGTTCATTGCAGCACCGTTTACAACAGTTAAGACATTGAAACAACTTAAATGTCTATCAACAGGTGAATGGATAAAGAAGATATAGATAGTGGAATTGAAGAAGGAAACAGCAACCCACTCCAGCACTCTTGCCTGGAGAATTCCATGGACAGAGGAGCCTGGGAGGCTGCAGTCCATGGGGTTGCAAAGAGTTGAACATGACTCAGTGATTAACACACTTATACAGTGGAATGTTGCTCTGCCATAAAAAAGGAATGAAATAATGCCATTTGCAGCAACGTGGATAGACCTTGAGATTATCATGCTAAGTGAAATAAGCCAGACAGAGAAAGACAAATATGATATTGCTTATTGTGAAATCTTAAAAAAAAGATACAAATGAATTTATTTACAAAACAAAACCTATTTCACAGACATAGAAAACAAACTTATGGTTACCCAAAGAGAGGGAAGGAAGGTTAAATTAGGAATTTGGGATTAAAATATATACAAAATTACATATAAATTTGATAATCAACAAGGACCTATAATATATCCCAGGGAACTATATTGAATATCTTGTAATAATCTATAATGGAAGAGATTGTAAAAAAGAATATATACATATATATGTCTATATATGTATAACTGAAGCACTTCACTGTATACCTGAAACCAAAGCATTGTAAATCAGCTGTATTTCAATTAAAAAAAACCCAAACCAAACAAAAAATGGCTAACACAAAGGTTCCTAAATCATTGAGGAATACATTGAATTCCCATACCAAAAATGGAGTAGAAAATGACAATCCAATCCAGTATTCTTGCCTGGGAAATTCCATAGACAGAGGAACCTGGCGGGCTACAGTCCATGTGGTAACAAAGAGCTGGGCATGACTGAGCGACTGAGCACACACATACTGAAAAAAAAAAAAAAAGAACAGTGAGCAGTCACCCTAGTTGAACGTAATACTTTATTTCTTGTGGGCATCCGTTATAAGATGTGAGTAAAACTGAGTAGAAAAACAGGGTCTCTGAGATGCAGAGATGGGGCTGGTGGCAGGAGTCGTGAGCAGGGAAGGGACTGACTGCCCACAAGTTGGCCTCAGAGTGTGTGCAAATTCAAAAAAATTCGCAGTTGCTACATGTTGATTGTTGTGGATCTTTAGGCTCTTTAGAGTCCTTGAGTACTTAGTGTTGCTCTATTTCTATCAAACCTATTTTTAGAACTCTCATGCTGATCTTTTTCTTTTAAATTGAAATATTGTATGTGAGCACGGTGTTTGAAAAGATGAGTGACTTTATGTGTAAGGAAAAGCTTTTAGTGGAGATGTTAGGTCTTTTGAGTCTCCTCTTGACTTTTTATCTTTCTCGAGACTCATAAGCAAATTCACCAGAAAGAAAAATTAAATCTGGAATTGGTTAAGTTTTGCTAGTCTTGGATATTAGGATGAAGGTAATAGTAGAAAGGATAATTGCACATGTTGGCTAAGTTGAAATTTTAAATGCTTCTGAATTTCAGTGCTATTATTGCCTTATGTTTGAGTTATTATGGATGATCTATCCTGTGTTTTTATTCACGTTTCACAGTGCTTAGTATGAAGTAGGTATTCAGGAATTATGTCTGGGATGAATGCATGAATAAGAGTAGGGAATTATCAACTACTGGTAAATTAGTAATTGAGAAACATTTTTGTGATATCTTATGTTGAATCAGTTATTTTGGATTCAGTTATTTTGGATTTCAGCATACAACATTTGTATGCTGAAATCTGAAGAATATGTCTGTAAAACCTAATTATTTTGTAAGATTTTGTTTCATTAGGTCCTTTTTGGTGTCATTTCCTCAGAAAATCATTTTATTATTTTGATCCTCTTCATTAGTCTGGTTTTTATCAGTTGTCAACAGTACAGTCAAGCATGCCACAGTGTTACGTTACAGGGTGCTTTGGAACCACATATTCACATTTCTTTTTCTGTTGGACTGGTCATATTTGATGAGATGAGTTTTCATGTAAGGAGAGAAGTTGGTGGTTGTATCATAGAACCACATTTCCTCTCACTAAATACATTGAACAGTGTTTGGAAATAATTGGATTTTGTGAAGAAATGATCAAATCCTTTGGTTAAACACAAATTTGTTTTGTTTTGGGTATTTAATATAGGTAATCTATTCCACTGAGAGCATTTCATATCCTTTTGTTTAATGTAGTAAATTGTATTCTTCCAGCTGAAAGACTGAAGGAACAGATGATTGTTGTTTGTGTTGTTTTTTTGACTGAAGTGACCAATTTTTAGTAAATATGTCTATGTGAATGTTTAAGTTTTTTAAGTTAAGACGTAGTTTTAGAGTCAGATTTTAGATTCCCAGCGTCACTGAGGGGAAGGTGCAGAGATTTCCCATATCCCTCCCCCTTTATGCACATCCTCCACTAGTGTGGCACCTGTGTTATGATGAGTGAAGCTTCACTGGCACACTGTTATCCAGGGCTCATCGTCACGTTACCATTCACTCATCCTTTGCACATTCTGTGAGTTTGGACAAATGCATAGTGGTGTGTACCCGAGTGACCTCTAATGTCTCTTTTCTTTTTTCCCCCTAGTTAAGTTGCAATACCTGTTGGATAAAATACTGTGATTTTCTCTTTAAATCTTATTTTCATGTTAACATGAATGTAATTTATGTATGTAAAATTATCTATTTCTCTTATCAATCACTAGTTAGGCACTATTTCTCTCTTCCCCTTTTGTTACCTTTCTGTCCTCTTCTCTTTATCTTCTGTGTTTTTCGCCTTCCCCTCCTTTTCCCTTTTAGCCTCTTTCTTCTCTCAGTCTCTCTCCTTGCTTCTCTGATTTTCCCACTTCCCCCACACCAGCTATACTCAAAGAAGTGAAAAACGGAGGCTTGAGATAGTTTTTATAAAGACTAATATGGCTGATCTGAACTAAGGACTACATTTAGAAGTTGGATTCCTCCTTGGGTTTGGATTGGAAAGTTGTGTGGGTGTTGTTGTATAAGTTATTTCATTTTGGTAACCTGCTCTATTGCTTATATTTAATATGTAAAAGCCCAGCTATGCCTTACAAATCATGTCCAGTAATCAAAGTAAGCCTTAAGTGTGTCATAATGAGTGTTATATAATAGCAATTCAAGTAGTCATTTACTTTTTGAATTATTATAACTTTTCTCCTGAGTGTGTTTTTTTTTTTTTTTCCCCTTCAGCAGACTTAGCATAACCCAAGGAAACATACAAATATTACAAAGAAAAATTTCTCTCTCACTCTTGTTTCTGCTCAGTACAGGCATATGTGTGCTCAGTCACTCAGTCATGTCCGACTCTTTGCAGGCCCCATGGACTATGGTCTTCCAGACTCCTCTGTCCATGGGATTTTTCAGGCAAGGATGCTGGAGCGGGTTGCCGTTTCCTACTCCAGGGGATCTTCCTGACCCAGGCATTGAATCTGCATCTCTTAAGTCTCCTGCATTGTAGGTGGATTTTTTACCACCAGTGCCACGTGGGAAGCCATACAATTACATTTTTCTTTATTGTTTATGAACTTTCTTCTTTCTGGTTTTTATCTCCTTCCTGCTTTCTTTTTAAGGAAAAGATATCTTAACTGAAAATCAATTTAGATAATAAAGTATAGATTAAGATAGTAGTTTTTGTTGGTGAAAAAATGTTTCTTTACTTATAAAAAGGAGGAAAGGGAGAGAAAAATGATGAGGAATCCAGTCAGTTATGAATTTACCAACAAGGAGTAGAAGTGAGGATGAGATACAGGAAAATATAGTGGTGATAGAGGCATCTTCTATTTCAAAAGAGTAGTTGGGGGTTAATTATGATTCTGCAACAAATAAATAAATAAAAAACAAATAAATCAGGTAACCTCACTCACAAGAGCTTTATATATAGTAGAGTGGCAACATCCCCAAATTTACTTTCTCAAAAATTATAATTTTAATGGGAATTTTATATATGCTTTTTCCTAAATTTTATAACTTGAAGAAAAATTGACTTTTTTTTAATAGAAGTAATACATGTTTACTATAAACATGAACAGAAAATACAGAGAAGCAACAAGAATAAAACTTAAAACATCTATAATCTTAAGGACCCTAGGGATTAACTACAGTTACATTTTGGTATATATTCTCTCAGGTCTTTATCTACACATAAATTTATATTTTAATTTTTGAAAGATAGAATTGTACTTAGTGTTTTGTAACCTCTTTTTATTCTTCATGACATGTAATAATCTTCTTGTCATAAAATATCTTCTGAAACATGAATTCTAATGACCATATCATACAGACATGCCATGTGTGTGATAGCTGCTTAATCCTTTATTGCTGGGCATTTAAACTTTTAATAAAGCATTTTATATAAGTTGTGCTGTTACGACCATTCTTATTTTCATTTATTCTTGAAAAAAAAATTTCAGTGTTGTATTGGTTTCTGCCTTACAATAAGACTGCTGCTGCTGCTAAGTCTCTTCAGTTGTGTCCGACTCTGTGCGACCCAATAGATGGCAGCCCACCAGGCTCCGCTATCAGCCATAATTATACATACAACTTCTCCCTCCTTAACCTTCCTCCCCTCCCCCATCCCATTCCTCCAGCTCATCACAGAGTGCCAGGCTGGGCACCGATTGCTGCACAACAACTTCTACCAGCTCTCCATCTTACACAACATGTTGATGCTACTTTCTCCATTCGTCCTACTCTTACCCTCCCCCAGTGGGTCCACAGGTCCATTCTCCACATCTGTGTCTCCAGTCCTTCCCTGAAAAAATCTACCATATGACCCAGCAACCCTGCTACTGGGCATATACCCTGAGAGAACCGTGATATGATTGTACCCCAGTGTTCATAGCAGCACTGTTTACAATAGCCAGGACATGGAAGCAACCTCGATGTTCACTGACAGATGAATGGATAAAGAAGATGTAGTACATATATTCAGTGAATATTTTATTACTCAGCAATAAAAAAGAATGAATTTGAGTCAGTTCTTGTGAGGTGGATGAACGAAGAGCCTGTTATAAAGAGTGAAGTAAGTCAGAAAGAGAAAAACAAATATCATTTATTAACATATATATATATGGAATATAAAAAATGGTATTGATGACTATTCTTTTTTGCAGGTCTTTATATACTTTCGTAATTGTTATCTCGGGATAAATTCTTAAGAAAGGATATGCAGACTTAAAAAGGATAGGCATTTCTAAGGCTCTGATTCACAGTGGCAAGTGGTCCTCTAGGATGGCTGCTAATCAGATGTGTGGCTATAAATGTCATGGTCTGAAATGTAAGAAAGCCATCCTTGTATGTGCTCAGATCTAAGAATACATAGATAAGCATATAGTCCTATGTTGAGATCAGTGCAGTGATTTTTATGGGTGGTTTTGTGGTTGGATATCCAGCCATATGGGTGATTAAAACAAGATGGTTAGGGCTTCCCTGGCGGTCCAGTGGTTAAGAATCTGTCTGCCATTGCAGGGGACACAGGTTTGATGCCTGGTCAGGGAAGATCCTACATGCCATGGGGCCACCGGGCCCATGAGCCACAACTGCTGAGCCTAAGTGCCGCAACTCCTGAAGCTCATGTACCTAGAGCCTGTGCTTTGCAACAACATAGGCCACTGCAGCAAGAAGCCCACACACCACAACTGGAGAGTGACCTCCACTCGCCACAACTAAAGAAAGCCTGTGCACAGAAATGAAGACCCAGCGTAGCAAAAGATAAATAAGTAATTTTTTTTAAAAAACAAGGTGGATAAAACAGGGCTAACTGCTTTGTTGACATGTATTTTATGTATACAGTGCTCAAGTCAACTTTTCAAAATAGTAATTTAATGAAAATCTGCTGAATGATGTTCTCTGAAGCAGAAGGTCTGTATTTATTATTCTCAGCACCAAATAATCATTCATTGATTTCTTCCCAGAGGAAGAGAAAAATATGTGTTTGTTATTAAACACGCAATACTTATGATCACACCGAAAGAAGAGATGAATGAGCAAAGGTGGGTCAGCAGACAAAGTTGAAAGTCTGTGCTTGGTTTTCATTTCTTGGTGTTCATGTAAAATGGATTATATTCAGGTAATCTTGTATTGATAGGCTGTGATATTCATCCCGGATTTCAGATGATAGTCTGTTTCTGAAAATAGTTGGAACACTGTGGCTATTCTTTAATTTTTAGAAATTTTGAATTGGATTTACATAGAAAGGCATTAGTTTGCAGGTGGTGTGATTCGATGAAGTATATCGCAGAACTGGGAGTCATTTACTTGCAGTTGCTTGAGAGTAGCCTAGTGTCTGTCACTTAGTGATAGGAGAGGAGGACTGCTAAGTCACTTCAGTCGTGTCCGACTCTGCGTGACCCCATAGATGGCAGCCCACCAGGCTCCCCCGTCCCTGGGATTCTCCAGGCAAGAACACTGGAGTGGGTTGCCATTTCCTTCTCCAGTGCATGAAAGTGAAAAGTGAAAGTGAAGTCGCTCAGTCGTGTCCTACTCTTAGCGACCTCGTGGACTGCAGCCCACCAGGCTCCTCCATCCACGGGATTTTCCAGGCAAGAGTACTGGAGTGGGGTGCCACTGCCTTCTCCAAGGAGAGGAGGACAGTTGTGTAGAAAAGATGTTAAATCATCTAAGACATCATTGGCACTATGTTGTATCTGCCAGTCAGATTTTATGTTACACATTATACATTTAAGTAGCATAGTACAGTTATTAAGACATTTCAACAGTGCTGTGCCTCATTTTTTTTTTTTTTTCCCTTTCTCGTCTGAGTTCTGAAGTATGGATCCCTAGCTTGAAGGTGAGAATGATGTGAGGAGAGGATGTTCATGAACCTGATTTTCTGTGCATGGTATTAAGTGTATTTTACTGCAGAGGATCCATAAATTTCACCCCAAGACCTAATAAAGATCAGGAACCTGTGTTGTTAGTCCCAGGTACCATTTGGCATTGAAGTTTTAGCTAGGACATAGTAGAAGGAATATATTATAGTCATAGACCCACCAATGAAACTGTGCCTCACATCTCTGATCTCTTTCCTAGAAAGAATATTCTTTAAGTATTTTATTCTGATTTAGATTATTATAAAATTGGTGAAAATTCTGCTAAAAAATATTGAAGCAGAGTTTTCATCATTTTTATGATAATTTTTTTCAGAAATAATTATGGTCTAGTTATTTGGCAGTTATCCAAAAGCATCATCTCCAAAGCTGACTCCAGGATAAAAAATTTAACTATTTAAAGTGCATAAAAGCAGGGTCACTCAGTCATGTCTGACTCTTTCCGACCCCATGGACTGTAGCCCACCAGGATCCTCTGTCCATGGGATTTTCCAGGCAAGAGTATTGGAGTGGGTTGCCATGCCCTCCTCCAGGGCATCTTCCTGACCCAGGGATTGAACCCACATCTCCTGTGTCTCCTGCATTGCAGGTGGATTCTTTACCCCTGAGCCATTGGGGAAGTCCAATTATTTTAAATAGTAGCTTTATAATCACTTTAGTAATTAAGCTGGTAATTGGCCTTCCTTTCTTGTATCTTCATGTTTATTTCAGATCCTTCCTTCACTAGGTTACTTACTTCATTTATGCTTCTCCGTTTCAGACATGTTTTGACTCAATAGAACTGTGTTTGCTTTTAAAGCCTTATGTGGATTTTTTCTTCTTCTTTTAAAAAAATCAAACAACAAAATAAAATACCTAGTTTATTAGTAGAGTTTATTATTCTGTTGACAGGTTTTTTTTTTTTGCATTTGGCAAATGTTGTTCCTAATGCTTTGAGTAAATTAGGCAACAAAAATTCAGTCTTTTGAGTCTTTTCTCATTCTTTTTCTTTCTGTCTTCTACAGTTGATTATTATCTGTTTTCAACTAGTACTGGTACTTGCATTTTGCTTGTTGATGCATAATCTTGGCAACTCCTGTGTTTCTGTTGGTGAAATATTTTTGTGGATGCTATCATAGTCATGTGTTAATTTTCATTTATACTTAACATTAAGCAGTTTTCCACCATTGTATGCTTACATTAACTTTCCATTCTTCATTGACAATCCTTTTATATTAACCAAATAGTGTAATTTGCTTTGATTATAAATTAAAATTTGGCTGAGTGGGTAGATATAGATATATACATAAATATAAATACAGATATACGTTAATGATCAATCTTTATTCTCTGATCTAGTTGAAACGGACTGCTAAGTTTATAATTAGAAAAGAACAGACAGTGTAGATGGGCTGTTCTTGGTGCCAGCACAGTATTTGGAAGAAAGTTCTAGCAATAGCAGGAAGAGGAGTAATGAATGTAGCAGATCTTTCATTAGTGGTCAAGTGTGATTGCTAGAAAGAAAAATAGTCTCTTGGGTGGGAAATAAAAACAGTGGTGAAAGTACACAATCTTTGGACAGAAAAAAAAACAGTGGAAAACCTCCCTAGGGTGGCAGGTGACCCTAGAAAATTTAGCATATTTAAACAAAATAGGAATATGCAAAGTGTGAAGAAAAAAGGGAGAAAGAAGTCCACCTAGGAATGTTGAGAGGGAAAATTGTCCACAATTTCAGCTATTTTGTGATTATGTGTTATCAGTGTGGGAGTAGTAACTGTCTAGTTCCAAGAGCATATTAAGATTCTTGTCATATATAATCTATATATTAATGAAAACAGATCATATTAGTGTTATTTTATTGATCCTCGTAGGAAACAATACAAATGCCTCAGGGTGCGGCTTCTGATTATATAAAACTGATAATTAACTGGCAAATGACCACATTTTTTTTTCAGTAAAAATGTGGTATATGTATTCTGTGCTGAGAAAAGCTAAAGTAAATGTATCAAAATGAGAGAAAATAGGTCTTTGGTACAAAGGCATTCATTATGCCATTTAAAAAATTCTACAAAATTTTACTTCTAATGTGTATTAGTTATTTATAAATCTGATTCATAAGAAAATAAGAGCAAATATTTTAATAATATATTTATGTAGTATCAAAAAAGAAGATTTCTTTTTTGCTGCCAACTCTTCTTTTAAATTCTAATTTCAGCACTCTTTGCCAGTTTGCAGAAATGATTTGTCAGCTGCTGTGTGAACAGCAAAGTGTGAGAGGAGTCTTTTAAATGCACAAGTATTAGGAAAGGGCAAGCCTGTTTCTCAAGATTTTGAACTAATGCTGCCTTATTTCTTAATAGCGTTAGATCTACTAAATATTTAAAAAGCTTTTAAAGATTAATGGCTCTTTTGCATTCCCCACAGTGCTGATGACTTGGTTGTGTCTGATTTTGGACTGACATCATCAGTATTGACTTGAACCATTACATGGGTTCTGTCCTCATTAGGCCTGATGAGTGTCCTGGCCAGCTTTTGCTGTAGAATGAGAACTTTTTATATGATGAGAATACCAGTAACAAATGGAAATTCCGTGGGCACTGAAAGCGGAACCTGTCAGCATTGGGTTCAGTGTGTAATTTAGTAATACCTTTAGTAATACCTTTTTAAAATTTATCGGTGAGCTCTGATGAAGCTCTTGGGAGACTGGCCTCACATTCCTTTGACTGGAGTTATTCATCTTACCCTGGGCCACAAGCCTGTACGTTAACTCATTTCAGCCTTTGGAAGCACTCACTATGTAACAAATCTGTATTTTAGCATATATCATGTGTGCCATATCACTTATTCACAGGTCACTCCCCTGCTAGAATGTGAGCTCCTTAAGGATGAGAAATAAGTTGTTTTCTTCTTTGCATCTCCCCAGCTCTCAACCCTGGGTGGAAAGGAAAGCTCTGAGAACACTGAAAGGGAGCATTACGAAGGCTTTGGCTGTGTTTCACAATTGAAATCTCTGTTAATTTAGGTTAGAGTTAGTGGACATTGTTTGACTGGAAAGTCCTAGTGAGCATCATTCCTTAACCAGAAAAACTGAAATGTAGCTATTTTATTTAGTATATATATTATATATGTAACAATTGAATTTAATCATCAGCGTTTCTGTAATAACATTTCAAATTGAAGAAAGATAATTGGCTCAAGTGTTTCAATCCATTGCAACGGAAAGAATAAAATACTTAGGAATATATCTACCTAAAGAAACTAAAGACCTATATATAGAAAGCTATAAAACACTGGTGAAAGAAATCAAAGAGGACACTAACAGATGGAGAAATATACCATGTTCATGGATTGGAAGAATCAATATAGTGAAAATGAGTATACTACCCAAAGCAATCTATAGATTCAATGCAATCCCTATCAAGCTACCAACAGCATTCTTCACAGAGCTAGAACAAATAATTTCACAATTTGTATGGAAAAACAAAAAAGCTCGAATAGCCAAAGCAATCTTGAGAAAGAAGAATGGAACTGGAGGAATCAACCTACCTGACTTCAGGCTCTACTACAAAGCCACAGTTATCAAGACAGTATGGTACTGGCACAAAGACAGAAATATAGATCAATGGAACAAAATAGAAAGCCCAGAGATAAATCCATGCACATATGGACACCTTATCTTTGACAAAGGAGGCAAGAATATACAATGGATTAAAGACAATCTCTTTAACAAGTGGTGCTGGGAAATCTGGTCAACCACTTGTAAAAGAATGAAACTAGAACACTTTCTAACACCATACACAAAAATAAACTCGAAATGGATTAAAGATCTCAATGTAAGACCAGAAACTATAAAACTCCTAGAGGAGAACATAGGCAAAACACTCTCTGACATACATCACAGCAGGATCCTCTATAATCCACCTCCCAGAATATTGGAAATAAAAACAAAAATAAACAAATGGGACCTAATTAAACTTAAAAGCTTCTGCACATCAAAGGAAACTATTTAGCAAAGTCAAAAGGCAGCCTTCAGAATGGGAGAAAATAATAGCAAATGAAGCAACTGGCAAACAACTAATCTCAAAAATATACAAGCAACTCCTACAGCTCAACTCCAGAAAAATAAATGACCCAATCAAAAAATGGGCCAAAGAACTAAGTAGACATTTCTCCAAAGAAGACATACAGATGGCTAACAAACACATGAAAAGATGCTCAACATCACTCATTATCAGAGAAATGCAAATCAAAACCACCATTTCACACCAATCAGAATGGCTGCGATCCAAAGGTCTACAAGTAATAAATGCTGGAGAGGGTGTGGAGAAAAGGGAACCCTCTTCCACTGTTGGTGGGAATGCAAACTAGTACAGCCACTATGGAGAACAGTGTGGAGATTCCTTAAAAAACTGGAAATAGACCTGCCTTATGATCCAGCAATCCCACTGCTGGGCATACACACTGAGGAAACCAGAAGGGAAAGAGACACTTGTACCCCAATGTTCATCGCAGCACTGTTTATAATAGCCAGGACATGGAAGCAACCTAGATGTCCATCAGCAGATGAATGGATAAGAAAGCAGTGGTACATATACACAATGGAGTATTACTCAGCCATTAAAAAGAATACCTTTGAATCAGTTCTAATGAGGTGGATGAAACTGGAGCCTATTATACAGAGTGAAGTAAGCCAGAAAGAAAAACACCAATACAGTATACTAACGCATATATATGGAATTTAGAAAGATGGTAACAATAACCCTGTGTACGAGACAGCAAAAGAGACACTGATGTATAGAACAGTCTTATGGACTCTGTGAGAGAGGGAGAGGGTGGGAAGATTTGGGAGAATGGCATTGAAACATGTAAAATATCATGTATGAAACGAGTTGCCAGTCCAGGTTCGAAGCACGATACTGGATGCTTGGGGCTGGTGCACTGGGACGACCCAGAGGGATGGAATGGGGAGGGAGGAGGGAGGAGGGTTCAGGATGGGGAACACATGTATACCTGTGGCGGATTCATTTTGATATTTGGCAAAACTAATACAGTTATGTAAAGTTTAAAAATAAAAATAAAAAAAAATTTCTACTATAATTTCTAAATATCATGTTTTTCCTTTTCAAATGTATTTTACTCTTTCTTTATAATTTAATATTTTGTAGACAGCTTTTCTTCAATATTCTGTTTCATGTATAAATTGATTATCTATGGTAGTCTTTTTGATGTCTTTGACTTGGAAATCCACAGATGTAACTGATGAAAAGAGATTACTGGCTTTATTTAATTCAACCTTAAGACTTCAGTCTGACTTCATTTAAAGAAGTCAAGATAAATGTGCTTCTGACTTTATTAATTGTCAGAGAAGAGATTTTTCAGCCTCTTTAGTAATTTGTTAATTTTTCTGTTCTTGTAGTTCATTTTAGAAAGCGTTTTAAGTTCGTGATGCCCTTTTCTTAAAACAAGTGACATATTTTAACATTTCAACACTTTAATTGTATCATTTTTAAATTTAGAATCCCTGTGCCTGTGTCACAGTTATAATAATCACTTTTTAAATAATATCTTTGAGAAATGGTTATATACATTTTCTATATATAAACAGGAATTCTCTCAACCTCCTTGAAAAACTGTTGTAGGTGTGGAGCATACTCTGTATTACAGCTGTCTTTCGCTGATTTTTTGGACCATTTCCAAATTGAGAATCAATATTTTAAGAAATGTGTTAGTTCTTTGGCTTTCTTATTCCGCATTGCTCAAAGGCCATTTTGTTTTCAGTATTGCTTAACTATGGAATATCAGAATTTCTGACCCATTATCTTTATTTCCTCCAGGTTATTAGCTTAATGACCTGAAGAGAAATTAATTCTCATAGTACTGAACGTGACATTCCCTGCCTATATATCCTGTTGATCCAGTTTTGTTGTTGTTGTTTTGGTTGCTAAGACGTGTTCAACTGTTTTGCGACACCATGGACTGCAGCCCACCAGGCTTCTCTGTCCACAAGATTTCCCAGGCAAGAATGCTGAAATAGGTTGCCATTTCCTTCTGCAGGGGATCTTCTCGACCCAGGGATTGAGCCCATGTCTCGTACTTGGCAGGCAGATTCTTTGCCCCTGAGCCACCTGGGAAACCCTAATCCAGTTTTGAGGCACCACTAGATTTTCATCAGCAGTGGCAAGATAATTTATAATACTTCAAAAAGTTTGCTATGAAAGTTTAAAAAGTTGATTTAATATTCATTTTATTTACACTCACTATTTTTTATATTTTAGGTTGCTTTCTATGTGAGTTATCCATGTAGTGAAGTAAAAGTCATCAAATTGATGTTAACCTTTGTGTAATTTCTGCTTTCCTGAAGCAAATTTTTCTTATAAAGATAGAGTATTACATGATTACTGAAGTTGCTGATTGCCAGCTACTGACAGACAGTGTCTCTAACACAATTTTTGACTGGAATAAAAGAAATTACTTTGAAATGGTTAATGTAATTGTAAGGGTCATTGTGAACAGATGGTTTTCCATTCTGAGGGGTTTAAAATCTTGAGTTCTGCAGTGTTTGATATTTATACGTTATCAGGAGTTTATTAGCAAAGTTGTTGAGATGTGATTTGAAATAATACCCAATTTTAACTTTAAGGGGATAATAATTTATACTCCTTTATGTTCCTTTTTGTGAAAGAAATTGGTAATTAGGTGCAATTAGGGTGATTGACTCTCAGAGTAGGCTAAATTAAAGTACCAAGAATGGGTAAGAAAAAATGAGAAAAGAGCACATGAGACTTATTCATGCTAAAAGAGTTTTTTATAGAATCTCTAGAGTCAGGTAGAGGTAGACATGAATTCTTTCACAAGTACAACCTTATATTTTGACTGACTTGCAAATTATATACCTTTATAGAAATAAGATATTTCTACTTTGTCTCACTGAATAGGCATATGTGTTTGAGGATAATAAAGCCCTGGATAGAGAGATGTATCTTATTCATATTTATGTTCTTAGTGCCTGACACACAGTGGCTACTCGGTAATTTAGATAATAAATGAGTGAATACATTGATTGAATGAGTGAAAAACCCTTAGCGATCAGTGTGGACAGTCTACATTATTAGGCTGTTATCCTGCCTTTCTGGGCCTGTATGAAATTTTTCTCTACTAGGTAAATCCTCAGTAGCATATGAAACTCTGGACTCTGATCTCTGATACTGTTGTCACCAGGATTTTCAGAAGCAGCCGACCTCCTCTTATTTTTAGGAAATCCTGTGTTCTTGAATAGGCTTTAATGGAATTCACTCAGTATGGCTTCTGGTTCAAATCATGTCATGATTTTCATTTTGGTTTATTACTGAATAACTTATCAGTAGTAAATAATTTACCAATAGTGAATAGTAAAATGCAGTTGTCACTGACTTCTCCTTGAGGTCCAGTATCTTTTTTTGTAAGGGAAAAATGTTTTAAAGGGAAAAAATGTTTTATAGTGATTATAGGATTTTGAAATTATTAAATGGGAGTGGATTATAGGAAAGATTTTCATGATAATATGGGAGAGGCAACAAAATTTGCCTTAGTGTTCCCATGATGGTTCTTGACTTCCCTCTTTGACTGTATTTTGTGTGTGTGTTTTTATATTGCTGTTTCTTTATCTATGCCCTAAAAATAGATTCTCCAAGTCTCAGTTGACCTTTTACTCTAATAGACAGTTGCCTAAGGACAATTTCTTTGGAGAATAGCATCTATTTTCAAGGTTTCAAATGTAACAGGTATGAAGCTAATTGCACTTTATTTCTCTTTAGTTTTAATCTCACAATTGAACACCAATTCCAGTATTACCAAATGATCTAACATACATTTCTCTTTAAGGTCTCCCGATAGTCCAAGCTTAACATGCTTGAAACAGTTTGTTCATTCTTATACTTCTCTAGCTTCAGAAACTTGGACTCATCTTTGGTTCTACATACTTTATCTCCAAATCATTTTTCCTTTTTAATTTCTTTTTTTTGGCGGGGGGATAGGGCAACTTTTGCATATTTCCCATTTTCACTGTCTTCCTCCCAATTCAGTCACTTTTCTCATCATGCCTGTAATCATTTTTCTTATAGCTACTTAACTGTTCTTCCAGTCCACATACCTCCTTGATGCTCTTGTTTGCTTCAGCATCTTGCTTTCCCCTGAAGACCTGTGAGTGCTTTGCATTGCCCAGAATTACTGTTTCAACTCATTAGATTGGAATTCACTGTCTTCTTTAAATTTGCCCCACCCTACCTTTCTGGTTCTCACCCAGCCCTTCAGCCTCTGACTTCAACCACTCTGGCTGTACCAGTCAGCACAGGTACTCTTCAGCATGTCTGATCTTTTACTTTTCGCTTATGTTTCTTCAGGATCTGACTCATTCTGTTTCTGTTTTGTGAAGCCAGCTCTTTCTAGCACACAGGATTTTTTTTTATTCTCAGAATTCCTGTAGTACTTGTCTAAGCCACTAATTGAGCAGTTTATCATTTACAATGTTGTGACATTTTCTACATTTTTGAATGGAATCATTTATTTTCAGTTTTTGTATTTTTCCAGATGTATATGTTTCTTTGCAAACTAACTCTGAAGTCCTTTACTGAGTCCTTCAGAGAAGGGACTTTATTTTATACTTTTAACTATTATTTTAAAGCATTTTTTTTCATTGTAAAGATAAAATCTCATCTAGTGCCATAATCTCCTAGTTAAAATTAAGCATTTAGTGAATCATGCCTTTTGTAATATTCTTCATGTATCCAAAAATATTAATTCAAGAAACATTTAAAACTTTGTTAAGATTATCCTGTGTGCCGAGAACAGGTCTAAGGAGCCATACACTTTAGTATATAGTACAACGTATACTATATGTAATCTATATAGTATGATAACCAGTCATATTAGTTGATAAAGCTGTTTGATTGAATAGTTCATCAGTGGGAAGAAGTAATAAATTAAAATTGGGTGCATCCAGTTTGGATATATCCTGGAGACTGACTTATCCTCATGCTACTGCTAAGTCACTTCAGTTGTGTCCGACTCTGTGCGACCCCATAGACGGAAGCCCACCAGGCTCCCCCGTCCCTGGGATTCTCCAGGCAAGAACACTATCCTCATAGTAACCTATAAAAATAATTCTAGGAGCTCCCATCAAAGAGCATATATAATTAATTTAAGATACTAGACTTGTAAAACAGATGATTCATAGTCTCTAAATATGAAACTAATATATTATAAAAGATTTTAAAAAGAAAGTAAAATAGCATAGAAGTTATATGTTTAAAAGCCTGAGTGGATGATACTGCAAATGCTGTAAATAGTCAAACACTGAATGAATGAATCAATGGATAAGTTAGTGAAGTATCAGCTGAAGAAATGCTAATGTGAACGTGAAAGTCACTCAGTCTTGTCCGACTCTTTGTGACCCCATGAACCTATACAGTCCATGGCATTCTCCAGGCCAGAATACTGGAGTGGGTAGCTTTTCCCTTCTCCAGGGGATCTTCCCAACCCAGGGATCGAACCCAGGTCTCCCACATTGCCGCCGGATTCTTTACCAGTTGAGCCACAAGGGAAGCCCAATGCTAAGATAAATCCAAACTTAGCTTTTAAGTTGTTGCAGCAGAGGAACAATCTAATAAGAGGCAAAATAAAATAATGGATGTTTTCTTTTAAAAAGTTAATAAGCCATTTTTATAGAAATTTTAAGTTTACAGAAAAATTGAGCAGAAAGTATACAATTTTCATATACCCTCTTGCACATATGCCACTACATACAGTTTCCCATATCAACAGCAGCTTACATTACTGTGGTATATTTCTTGAAATTGCTGATGCTGAACTAATAATGTTGATACGTTATTCTTAATTAAATTTAATACTTTCAGTTCAGTTCAGTCACTCAGTCATGTCCAACTCTTTGCGACCCAATGGACTGCAGCACGCCAGGCTTCCCTGTCCATCACCAACTCCCGGAGCTTGCTCAAACTCATGTCCATCAAGTCAGTGATGTCATTTACATTAGGGCTTATTCTGTTTTTAGAGGTCTTTATCATGAAGTTTTCCTCTTTTATTTACTTCTAAGAGTTTTTGGTTGTATCTAGGTTTTATTTTGGAAGTAATTTTTATTTGGACATAAATTCTTTTGGTAAATACTGAGGAACGTGATTGCTGGACCACATGATAAGACCGTGTTTCGCTTTGTAAGAGATGGCTGATCTTATTTGAGAGAGGCTGTGCCATTTTGCATTCCCAGAAGCCCTGGATGAGAGTCCTTGTTCTCCACATTCTTGTCACCATCTGGTGTTGTCACCATTCTGTTTCTCTGCTATTCTGTTAGATGTGTAGTGATATCTAAAGTAGGGAAAACCACTAGGTCATTCAGGTATGACTTAAATAAAATCCCTTGTGATTATACAGTGGAAGTGACAACTAGATTCAAGGCATTAGATCTGATGAGCAGAGTGCCTGAAGAACTATGGATGGAGGTTAATAACACTGAGCAGTAGGTGATGATCAAAATCATACCTGAGAAAAAGAAATGCAAAAAAGCAAAATGGCTGTCTGAGGAGGCCTTACAAATAGCTGAGAAAAGAAGAGAAGTGAAAGGCAAAAGAGAAAAGGAAAGATATACCCATATCAGTGCAGAATTCCAAAGAATAGCAAGGAGAGATATGAAAGCCTTCTTAACTGAACAATGCAAAGAAATAGAGGAAAACAGTAGAATGGGAAAGACTAGAGATCTCTTCAAGAAAATTAGAGATACCAAGAGAACATTCCATGCAAAGATGGGCACAATAAAGGAGACAAATGTTACAGACCTAACAGAAACAGAAGGTCTAAAGAAGAGGTGGCAAGAATACACAGAAGAACTGTACAAAAAAGGTCTTAATGACTTGCCTAAACACGAGGGTGTGATCACTCACCTAGAGCCAGACATCCTGGAGTGTGAAGTCAAGTGGGCCTTAGGGGGCATTACTATGGACAAAGCTAGTGGAGGTGATGAAATTCCAGCTGAGCCATTTCAAATCCTAAAGGATAATGCTGTGAAAGTGCTGCACTCAATATGCTTGCAAATTTGGAAAACTCAGCAGTGGCCACAAGACTGGAAAAGGTCAGTTTTCATTCCAATCCTAAAGAAGGGCAATGCCAAAGAATGTTCAAACTATCGCACAATTGCATTCATTTCACATGCTAGCAAGGTAATGCTCAAAATCCTTTAAGCTAGGTTTCAACAGTTTGTGAACTGAGAACTTCCAGGTGTACAAGCTGGATTTAGAAAAGGCAGAGCACACAGAGGTCAAATTGTCAACATCTGTTGGATCAAAGAAAAGCAAGGGAATTCCAGAGAAACATCTACTTCTGCTTCATTGACTTTGACTGTGTTCATCACAATAAACTGTGCAAAATTCTTAGATGGGAATACCAGACTACCTTGCCTACATCCTGAGAAATGTGTAAGCAGGTCAAGAAGCAACAGTTAGAACTAGACATGTAACAGCAGACTGGTTCAATATTGGAAACGGAGTAAGTCAAGCCTGTATGTTGTCACCCTGCTTATTTAACTTATATGCAGAGTAAATAATGAGAAATACTGGGCTGGATGAAGCTCAAGTTGGAATCAAGGTTGCTGGGAGAAATATCAATAACCTCAGATACCCAGATGACACCACCCTATGGCAGAAAGCGAAGAGGAACTCAAAAGCCTCTTGATGAAGGTGAAAGAGGAGAGTATAAAAACCTGGCTTAAAACTCAACATTGAAAAAACTAAGATCATGACATCTAGTCCTATCACCTCATGGCAAATAGATGGGGAAACAGTGGAAACAGTGACAGACTTTATTTGTTTGGGCTCCAAAATCACTGCAGATGGTGACTGCAGCCATGAAATTAAAAGACACTTGCTCCTTGGAAGAAAAACTATGACAAACTTGGACAGCATATTAAAAAGCAGAGATGTCACTGCCGACAAAGGTCCATCTAGTCAAAGCTACAGGTTTTTCCTGTAATCATATATGGATGTGAGAATTGAACCATAAAGATGGCTGAGAGCTGAAGAACTGATGCTTTCGAATTGTGGTTCTGGAGAAGACTCTTGAGAGTCCCTTGGACAACAAGGAGATCAAACCAGTCAACCCTTTTGAATTCTGTAAAGCAATTATCCTTCAATAAAAAATAAATTATTAAAAAAAAAAGATCAGTCAACCCTAAAGGAAATCAACCCGAATTTTCTTGGAAGCACTTATGCTGAAGCTGAAGCTCCAATACTTTGGCCACTTGATGTGAAGAACTGACTCATTTGAAACGACCCTGATGCTGGGAAAGCCTGGGGGGCAGGAGGAGCAGAGGACGACAGAGGATGAGATAGTTGGATGACATGACTGATTCAGTGGACATGAGTTCTGAGCAAACTCCAGTAGTTAGGGAAGGACAGGGAAGCCTGGTATGCTGCTGCCCATGGGACTGCAAAGAGTCAGACATGGCTGATGGACTGAACAACAATAGCAATTTACTATGTTGAGTGTCTTTGCATATTGCTATGTCTTATTTGCATATTGCATATCTTCTTTGGAGAAGTTAAAATACTTTGCTCACTTTTTAATTGTGCTATTTTCTTATTGTTTAAACAGTTCTTTGTGTATTTTGGATAATAGTACTTTATCAAATTTGATTGGCTCATATTTTATCCTAGTCTGTGGCTTGCATTTTTTTTTCCCGTTGAACAATGTCTTTTGCAGGGCAGAGTTTTTTTTTTTTTTTTTAATTTTATTTTATTTTTAAACTTTACATAACTGTATTAGTTTTGCCAAATATCAAAATGAATCCGCCACAGGTATACATGTGTTCCCCATCCTGAATCCTCCTCCCTCCTCCCTCCCCATTCCATCCCTCTGGGTCGTCCCAGTGCACCAGCCCCAAGCATCCAGTATCGTGCATTGAACCTGGCCTGGCAACTCGTTTCATACATGATATTTTACATGTTTCAATGCCATTCTCCCAAATCTTCCCACCCTCTCCCTCTACCACAGAGTCCATAAGACTGTCTATACATCAGTGTCTCTTTTGCTGTCTCGTACACAGGTTTATTGTTACCATCTTTCTAAATTCCATATATATGCGTTAGTATACTGTATTGGTGTTTTTGTTTCTGGCTTACTTCACTCTGTATAATAGGCTCTAGTTTCATCCACCTCATTAGAAATTTTAAGTTTAATGAAAGTCAGCTTATTTTTAAAAATCATTGATCATGCTTTTGATGACTTAAAGGCATCACCAAACCCAACATCACCTAGATTTTCTCTTATTTTATCTTCTAGGAGTTTAAAGTTCTGTGTTTTTCACTTGGGCCTGTGATCCATTTTGAGTTAATTTCTGTAATTTTCAGTATCTAGATTCTTTTATTTTGTTGTTTGCTTTGCACATGTATGACTATTGTCCTAGTACCAATCGTTGAAAAAGACTATTATTTCTCCACTGGGTTCTTGCTCCTTTGTCAAAGATATATGTAGTGTATTTCTGTGTTCTCTATTTTGTTCCACTATTTTATTTGTCTTTTCCTTCACCAGTATCACACTCTCTCTCTCAATGACTGTAACTTAACAGTGTATCTTGAAATTTAGGTACTGTCAGTCCTCTGAGTTTGTTCTTCAATATTATGTTATTATTCTGGGTCATTTGTTTTTTTGATATAAACTTTACAATTCATTTGTTATTATCCATAAAATAATTTTCTTGAATTTAATGCAATTATAGTAAACCTATAGATGAAGTTGGGAAAAACTAGCATTTGGCAATATTGAGTCCTTTTATTCATAAACATGGATTATCTCTCTATTTAGTTATTTTTTATCAGTTTTAAAATTTTGCACATAATTTTGCTCATAAACATTTTGTATATAATTTTTAGATTTATACCTAAGTATTTTAATTTTTCTGCTAATGAAAATAATGTTTTAAGTTTGAAATTCCATTTGTTCATCATTAGTGTGTCAGAAAGTAATTGATTTTTGTACATTAACCTTATATCTTGTAACTCTGCTACAGTTGCTTATTAGTTTCAACAATTTTTGTTGTTGTTGATTCTTTGGGACTTTCTATATGATGATAATGTTATTTGTGAACAAGGAAAATTTTATTTCTTCCTTTCCAATTAAAAGTATGTTTTTGATTTTATTTTCTTATTGCACTAGTTAGAACTTACAGTATAATGTTACATAGAACTTGTGAGATGGGACAGCCTTGTCTTGTTCTTGATCTTAGTGGGAAAGCATCTAGTTACAATAAACTGTGGGAAATTCTGAAAGAGATGGGAATACCAGACCACCTGACCTGCCTCTTGAGAAATCTGTATGCAGGTCAGGAAGCAACAGTTAGAACTGGACATGGAACAACAGACTGGTTCCAGATAGGAAAAGGAGTACGTCAAGGCTGTATATTGTCTCCCTGCTTATTTAACTTCTATGCAGAGTACATCATGAGAAACGCTGGACTAGAAGAAACACAAGCTGGAATCAAGATTGCTGGGAGAAATATCAATAACCTCAGATATGCAGATGACACCACTCTTATGGCAGAAAGTGAAGAGGAACTCAAAAGCCTGTTGATGAAAGTGAAAGAGGAGAGTGAAAAAGTTGGCTTAAAGCTCAACATTCAGAAAACGATGATCATCCGGTCCCATCACTTCATGGGAAATAGATGGGGAAACAGTGGAAACAGTGTCAGACTTTATTTTTTTGGGCTCCAAAATCACTGCAGATGGTGACTGCAGCCATGAAATTAAGAGACGTTTACTCCTTGGAAGGAAAGTTATGTCCAACCTAGATAGCATATTCAAAAGCAGAGACATTACTTTGCCAACAAAGGTCCGTCTGGTCAAGGCTATGGTTTTTCCAGTGGTCATGTATGGATGTGAGAGTTGGACTGTGAAGAAAGCTGAGTGCCGAAGAATTGATGCTTTGAACTGTGGTGTTGGAGAAGACTCTTGAGAGTCCCTTGGACTGCAAGGAGATCCAACCAGTCCATTCTGAAGGAGATCAGCCCTGGGATTTCTTTGGAAGGAATGATGATAAAGCTGAAACTCCAGTACTTTGGCCACCTCATGCGAAGAGTTGACTCATTGGAAAAGACTCTTATGCTGGGAAGGATTGGGGGCAGAAGGAGAAGGGGACGACAGAGGATGAGATGGCTGGATGGCATCACTGACTCGATGGACGTGAGTCTGAGTGAACTTCGGGAGTTGGTGATGGACAGGGAGGCCTGGCGTGCTGCAATTCATGGGGTCGCAAAGAGTCAGACATGAGTGAGCGACTGAACTGAATCTGATTTTATTTTCTTATTGCACTAGTTCGAACTTACAGTATAATGTTACATAAAACTTGTGAGATGGGACAGCCTTGTCTTGTTCTTGATCTTAGTGGGAAAGCATCTAGTTACTCACCAGTAGTTATGATGTTAATTAAAAGAGTTTTTGGTAGATATTCTTCATCAAGTGAGGAAATTCTCTTCTATTCCTAGTTTTATGAGAGTTTTGTTTTTTGTTTATTTTTTTCATGAATGAGTATTGGATTTTGTCAAATGTTTTTTCTGTCTCTAGCAATATGCTCATTTGATCTTATTTATTTAGCATGCTAAGTAATGGATTAAATTACTTGATCTTTAAATGTTGAACCAGCCTTGAATAACTTGAGTAAATCCAACTTGGTTGTGGTGTTTAATTTTTTAAAATAATTTTTTCAATTTATTTTGCAAATATTTTGTTGAGGATTTTCATGTGTTCGTGGGAGATATTTATCTGTTGTTTTCCTTGGTAATCTGCAGCATCTTTTTCAGCTTTGGATTCTAAAGTAATTCTGGCCTCATAGAATGAGTTAGGCAGTGCTCCCTTTGTAAGTTCTAGAATGAATTGCAGAGAATTGGTATCATGTTTCCTTTAAATCTTAGGTAGAATTCACTAGTGAACCTGTCTGGGGCTAGTGCTTTTTGTTATAGGTGATTAATAATCGACTCAATTTTCTTTAATGGATATGTGTTTATTCAGATTATTTCTCCTAGTATAAGCTGTCACAGACTGTGTTTTCCAAGGAAGAGCTCCACTTTTTTTCTAGCTTATCAGCTTTTGGGGCATATAGTTTTTCATAATACTCTTTTATTAATTTATTATTACCCATGTGATCAGTAGCAATCTCTCCTGTCTCATTTCTCAAAACAGTCTCTCTCTTCTTTCTCTCTGGTTAGTTGACTAGTGGTTTATAAATTTTGTGTATCTTTTTACAGATCCAGATTTTGATTCTATTGATTTCCTATTTGCAATTTTATTTATTTTTCAAAGTGAAAGTTGCTCAGTCGTGTCCGACTCTCTGCTGTTCACTTTTTCTCTTAGAGCTCTTAAAACATTAATCATATTATTTTAGATTCCTGTTCTGATAATCTCAAAGTCTCTGACATATATAAGCTTTGTTTGTCTCTTCAGATTGTGTTTTCCTTTTAGTGTGCCTTGTGATTTTTTTTGTTGAAACTCAAACATGGTATAAGGGCTTCCCAGGTGGCTCAGTGGTGAAGGATCTGCCTGCCAATGTAGGAGCCACAGGAGACACAAGTTCAATTCCCGGGTTGGAAAGTTTCTGTAGAGGAGCAAATAGCAACCCACTCCAGTATTCTTGCCGGGATAATCCCATGGACAGAGGGGCCTGGTGGGCTACAGTCCATGGGATTGCAAAGAGTTAGACATGACTGAGCAACTGAGCACGCATGCAAGCATGATATATTGATTAAAAGGAACTGAGGTAAATAGACCTTTAATGTAAGTTTTTTTGTGTGTATCTGGTTTAGGGTTGGGCTGTGTTACTGTTTGGGCTTCCCTGGTGGCTCACCAGTAAAGAATCGGCCTGTCCGTGCAGGAGACTTGGGTTTGATCACTGGGCTGGGAAAGTCCTTGGTAGAAGAAAATGGCAACCCACTCCAGTATTCTTGCCTGGGAAATCTCATGGACATAAGGACCCTGGTGAGTTATAGTACATAGGGTTGCAAAGAGTCAGACATGAATTAGCAATTAAACAGCAACAACATATTTCTGTTTACTGTAGCTGTAGGTGTCTGATGCTAAAATTTCCTCGATGGTCCTTCTTTTTGTAGCCCCAGTTGTCTTTGTGTTTCTTTAAAGACTCCTTAAATAGCATCTAGGTCTTACTGTTCTTTCCATTGTAACCCACGTATTACATAGTGCCTCATATCAATGTGGTCATAAGGTATGGGGAGAAGGGAAGAATTCTATAATTTTATGATTGGTCCTCATTTTTATATGAGCCTATTTCTCTGGGTTGTGACCTTCACAAATGCATCTATTCTTTTCATCCTTAGATGAGGCAGTAGGGCTAGAGATGGCTGGATTTGGCATTTCCCTTAATCAATGGACTTCCCTGGTGGCTTAGATGGTAAAGCATCTGCCTACAATGCGGGAGTCCCGGGTTCAATCCCTGAGTCAGGAAGATCTCCTGGAGAAGGAAATGGCAACCCACTCCAGTATTCTTGCCTGGAAAATCCCATGGATGGAGGAGCCTGGTAGGCCACAGTCCATGGGGTTGCAAAGAGTCAGACATGACTCAGCGACTTCACTTTCCTTTCCTTTAATCAATGGCAAAGTCTAAAGTAGGCTGGAGTTGGATGTTTTCCCTTCCTCTAGAAGCTGATGGGCTCTGATAAAACCCAAGTGGTTTAATCTATAGCAGAAGATTTTTCTTTGAGTTTGATTTTTCAATTAATATCTGTTGCAAAATATAAATTTTTAAAATTGTGCCTAAAATAAGGAATAATAGATAGTGAAATTTTAAAAGTTTTCCTCTGCATTATGTTTGTTATATCAACTTTGAGACATTTGTTAGATGTCTTTTAGAGTGTGGGCATTTAGTGGGTGAAATTGCCAACTTATTGGCTTATAAGCAAATGAGGGTTTATTCTGTTGTCCTACTACTTGGTGAGTTGCTTATTAACACTAAACTGTAAATAGATATAAATATAATTCTAGGATCAGTAGAGGATGTGCCTCCTGTAAATATCACTAACAGTTGTTAACCATATTTGTAAGCTTAGGCTGATCATGGATTTCCCAGTGCCAACACCTGGAATGTGAAATCCAGAACCAATCAAAGTTGAACTTGTTTTTCTCTCTGGTTTAGTAAAGATGCTTATCTGAGCGATTACCATGAATCGTAGGATTGTGAAGTTGCCTGAGATAACAGAAGGCATTTTTAAAAACTAGAACTTCTGCAAGTTTCCAAAATAATTAAAATGCATAAGACAAACTCAACAGATGGCAAAAAGGGTTTGAACTAAATGTGTGTGACTTTTTTACTACTTAGTTTTTCATGATAATGTGTTTGTGCAGTTAAGATGATGACCTTTTATGGTAACATTTGCAGATATATACAGTGGAATGTGCTCTCTGGAGTTGCTAATATCTGGCAATTTTTATAATAGATATGAAAATACTTTGCTAATACTTTATATGTAATTTTTGTGTTGTAATATCAAATGACAAACTGTTATGTGAGGTTTCTTTTCTCTGATGTTTACTCTTCTCCTTTACCCAAGGGTTTGAAAAAATTAACTGGCAGTTTTAACATTTTGGAAAAGATGGTTTAAAACTCAACATTCAAAAAACGAAGATCATGGCATCCAGTTCCATCACTTAATGGCAAATAGATGGGGAAACAATGAAAACAGCTACAGACTTTATTTTCTTGGGCTCCAAAATCACTGCAGATGGTGACTGCAGCCATGAAATTAAAAGACGCTTGCTCTTTGGAAGAAAAGCTATGACAAACCTAGACAGCATATTAAAAAGCTGAGACATTACTTTGTTGACAAGGGTCCGTCTAGTCAAAGCTTTGATTTTTTCCCACTAGTCATGAATAGATGTGAGAGTTGGAGTATAAAGAAAGCCCAGAATACCATAAACAAAGTCAGAAGACAACTGACAAAATGCAATAAAATATTCACAGCATTTATACAGACAAAAGGTAATCTCCCTAATACATAAAGAATTCTTTAAGATGGAGGGGCAAAGGATCAAAAGCCCTATAGAAAAATAGAAAAAGACATGGATAATTCACAGAAAAACACAAGCAGGTGAATATATGATAAACATGAAAAAATGATCAAATTCATTCATAATTAGTGAAATATAAATTCAGACCACTACAATATATTTCTCACTTTTTAGAGTGGCAGAAAGTTTCTTAAAAAATGACAAATTCTGTCAGTGGGACTGAAGGGAAATCATCACATTCAAGCTTTGGTCAAAGTAAAAGTCACTCAATCGTGTTTGACTCTTTGTGACCCCATGGACTATATAGTCCATGGAATTCTCCAGGCCAGAAATCTGGAGTGGGTAGCCTTTCCCTTCTCCAGGGGATCTTCCCAACTCAGGGATCAAACCCAGGTCTCCTGCGTTGCAGGCGATTCTTTACCAGCTGAGCCACAAGGGAGGAATTGAAATTGATACAGTCCTTTGAATGGAAATTTGGTAATAACCTAACAAAACTATGTATTTGTACTCTGACCCAGCATTTTCACTACCAAGAAGTTATCATGGATCATACACACCCAAAACATGCAAATTCATATTTATGAGATTATTTGCTGTGATAGTATCTGTAATTGTGAAATACAGGAAATAACCTGAATGTCCACAGATAGGAGAGTGGTTGAATAAACTGTAGTATAGTCCATATTTACCCAATATAGTATTATGAAGCTATAACAAATAATAATGAAGATATTTATGAACTTATTTAGTATTTCTAGCATTTACTATTAAAATAAAAATTGTTAAGCAATATAGGGTACGAGGCTTAATGTAAGAAAGAAGGAGATACAAGCAAATATATTGGTGTTATGAAGAATGCATAAATGACCTATAAAACAGAACAGTGGTATTCACCCAATCAGAAATAGAAAAAGAAAAAAATTTAATAAGGATAGAGGAAGGGCCCTTTGGGATGACATCAAGCATACTAATATTTGCATTGTAGTGTCCCAGCAGGAGGAGAAAATAGAAATAAAGGGATAGAAAGTGTATTTGATCAAATTATGACTTAAAGTTTCCCTAACATGAAAAATGAAATAGATATCCAGGTCCAGGAATTACAGCGAATCCCAAACTAGATGAACCCCAAAAGACCCATACAAGGACATCTCATATAAAAGTCATGTATAAAGGAGCCCTCATAAAACTATCAGTTAATATTTCAGCAGAAATTTTGCAAGCCAGAATGGAGTGGCATGATGTATTTCAAGTGCTGAAAGAAAAGAACCTATATCCTATGATACTTTAATCAGCAAGGTTATTTATTGTTCATAACTGAAGGAAAGATGAGTTTCCCAGATGAGCAAAAGCTAAAAAAGTTAATTTCCACTAAACTAGCCTTCCAAGAAATATCAAAGGGTCTTGGCATTTTTTAGCAATAAAATATTTTAAATTCAGGTGTGTATACTTTTTTAGAAATACTGCTATTGCACTTAATAGACAACAGTGGAGGATAAACATCACTTTTATATGCACTTGGAAATAAAAATGTTCATGCGACAGGTTACCGAAGTATTTGCTTGTAGTAGTCTGGAACTGAAACCAGAATATCTTTGAGGTATGTCTGTACATCTTTAAACAAATATATTATTTATTGTTTAAAGCATTAAAAATATATATAAAATCAAAATCAAGGCAATGTAAAATTCAAAGATCTGTGGCATAATAATTCAGAGGATCCTGGGTTCAGATTCTAGCTCAGATACTTACTAGGTCAAGGGCGTAGATGAAGTAGTCTTTTTAAGCTTCAGTTACCTCCTTTGGAAATGATGATAATATTAAATGTTGATGTTTTTACTTACCTCATAGGGCTATTGTGAAGACTAAATGAGAAAATGTTAAACTCCTTTGCACATGCATAGTAAGTGTGCATTATGCTAGAACATATATGTATTAGAGTTTCTAAACAGTGAATGTGTTTACTGAAACTTTTTTTTTCCATAACTGGGCAGTTAGCTGCCTTGCTGTGGGAGAGGTTTCTGACTCAATGACCAGCCTAGCACACAGTGACATCCTACATTCTTACCAGCCTTTCTCCACCAGAATGTATGGCTCTCTCTCTGATCTTTCTCATGCTTAGCCTAGTGGAACTTGCTAGCCATCTTCTGATATATTTTTAATATTTTTAATGCTGTCTGCTTTTCTGCATTTCAGTAGGGAGTGTTCATCATCATCTTTCATTTGCTAAGTCACGTCTGACTCTTTACGGTCCCATTGGCTGCAGTACACCAGGCTCCCCTGTCCTTTACCATCTCCTGGAGTTTGCTCAAACTCATGTCCATTGAGTTAGTGACCATCTCATCCTCTGCCACCCCCTTCTTTTGCCTTAAGTCTTTCTGAGCCTCTGAGTCTTTTCCAATGAGTTAGCTCGTTGCATTAGGTGGCCAAAGTATTAGAGCTTCAGCTTCAGCATTAGCCCTTCCAATGAATGTTCAGGGTTGATTTCCTGTAGGATTGACTGGTTTGATCTCCTTGTAGTCCAAGGGACTCTCAGGAGTCTTCTCTAGCATCACAATTCGAAAGCATCAGTTCTTTGGTGCTCAGCCTTCTTTATGGTCCAACTCTCACATCTGTACATGATAGCTGGAAAAACCATAGTTTGGACTGTGTAGACCTTTGTCAGCAAAGTAGGTCTCTGCTTTTTAATACGCTATATAGGTTTATCAAATTATTTATAATCTATATTTTCCCAGGTTCCATGGGGAATTAAAGCAAGATGTGGTAAGTGTTTCTGTGCTTTTTAATTCACTGTTTTAGACTTTAAAGAGTGTAATGTAAATTGACTGGAAGAGAGAAAATTTTGAGAAAGATACAGATTTCATGAAGTTGGTGTAAATGATGTTGGAGAATTTATTGAATAATATGTAAAGCATTGATAAGTGGGGATATGACAGTTTACAATTGAAACAGATAAAACTGACAAGGGTTGTGATATGGTAATGCTTGAAATGGAACTGGAAAAGCAAAGGATCAAGAGAAGTCCTTTGGAAAAACTAATGAAGTTCTCAAATGTTTCTGTTTGATGGTATCTGTAATTATCTTTTATGTGTTAAATGTAAATTAATAGATGTTATACTATAATGAAATCATTTCAGACATATCAACAAAAAATGGTTGTGTTTTATTCTTCGATTTAAAAATTATCACAGTTATAACTAAAATTTTGTTTTAATGTAATGTAAAGAGAACTTACTTTTTTTCCTTCAAGTTCCCTTTTAAGGTGACACCCCTTTTGTAAACAGACTCAAGTGAATTTTATAGGGACCAGTTAATTTTAGATAATATTCTCTCTCTATCACCTTCTCCCTTGTTTCCTTCCTACCTTCAGGACACTGCACTTAACGATCTCTCCAATTCTGAGGTCTGAGTTAAGACAAATACCTGTTATCTAGTTCCATATCCTGTAAACTTACTTTCAACTAGTCTGTACGCAAATGTGATTTAAAGATTTTATGAGGTTCAGATTCAGACTGGTATTCTACCTAAGCTAAAATGGTGGTAATGAGATCCACTTGATAAATTGGGTAGTTTATCCTACAGAGTAAGATTTAAAGTTGGAATAAAACCAGATTATGAAAGATTTTAATTAACAATCTAAAAAGGAAATAAAATTTATCCTATAAATTTTGCTCAGTTGGTCAATAGTGTCCAAGTCTTTGTGACCCTATGGCCTATAGCCTGCCAGGCTCCTCTGTCCATGGGATTCTTGAGGCAAGAATAATGGAGAGAGTTGCCATTCCCTCCTCTAGGGATCCTATAGGTTATTGTTTCTCAAATTGTGTTCCATAGATCACTTGCATCAAAATCACTTGGGATATATGTTAAAACTCTAAATTATGCTCAACATCTATGAATCAGATTTTCTGGGGCTAACTTTAGGAACACAAATTTAAAAATATCTATATGTGATTATTATGTGCAATATTGTTTTAGAGCCACTGCTAAACATAAGTAGTTAAAGAATTTTTTCCTTGCAATTTTCTTTTTCATTTTATTTATTTTTTTTTTTAGGTTTAAATTTTATTTTATTTTTAAACTTTACATAACTGTATTAGATATTTATGATAATACATTAGGAAAGCTTTGTCACAAAGAACTTTGAAGTAGTCATATTTACCTGGAATTATAGTTTCATAGTTGATCACAATAAACTGTGGAAAATTCTGAAAGAGATGGGAATCCTAGACCACCTGACCTGCCTCTTGAGAAACCTATATGCAGGTCAGAAAGCAACAGTTAGAACTGTACATGGAACAACAGACTGGTTCCAAATAGGAAAAGGAGTACGTCAAGGCTGTGTATTGTCACCCTGCTTATTTAACTTATATGTAGAGTACATCATGAGAAATGCTGGGCTGGAAGAAGCACAAACTGGAATCAAGATTGCTGGGAGAAATAGCAATAACCTCAGATATGCAGATGACACCACCCTTATGGCAGAAAGTTAAGAGGAACTAAAAAGTCTCTTGATGAAAGTGAAAGAGGAGAGTGAAAAAGTTGGCTTAAAGCTCAACATTCAGAAAACAAAGATCATGGCATCTGGTCCCATCACTTCATGGGAAATAGATGGGGAAACAGTGGAAACAGTGTCAGACTTTATTTTTTTGGGCTCCAAAAACACTGCAGATGGTGACTGCAGTTATGAAATTAAAAGACGCTTACTCCTTGGAAGGAAAGTTATGACCAACCTAAATAGCATATTCAAAAGCAGAGACATTACTTTGCCAACAAAGGTTCGTCTAGTCAAGGCTATGGTTTTTCCAGTGGTCATGTATGGATGTGAGAGTTGGACTGTGAAGAAAGCTGAGCACTGAAGAATTGATGCTTTTGAACAGTGGTGTTGGAGAAGACTCTTGAGAGTCCCTTGCAAGGAGATCCAACCAGTCCATTCTAAAAGAGATCAGTCCTGGGTGTTCTTTGGAAGGACTGATGCTAAAGCTGAAACTCCAATACTTTGGCCACCTGATGGGAAGAGTTGACTCATTGGAAAAGACTCTGATGCTGGGAGGGATTGGGGGCAAGAGGAGAAGGGGACGACAGAAGATGAGATGGCTGGGTGGCATCACCAACTCGATGGACATGAGTCTGGGTGAACTCCGGGAGTTGGTGATGGACAGGGAGGCCTGGCGTGCTGTGGTTCATGGGATCGTAAAGAGTCGGACATGACTGAGCGACTGAACTGAAATGAGTGTCTTTAGATTATCCATTTCTAAGCTTACTTAAAAAATATTTTTCATTTTTAACTCTATATTTAAAATAATGTAAAGATAGCATTAACACGTAATTACATGCTTTTGAGATTTGTCTTTTAAAAACAAATTTTCTTCGAAAGTGTTCTCTGAATCTTTCAGTTTCTTCATAAGGAGGCCACTGCTCTTATGCAACATTGAAATAACAACATTGTTTTCACCAATTAAAATACCACTGCAAGATATTGTGAGTCGGCTCATTTGCCTTAAAGTTTCTTTTTTTAACAAATAAGGCAGTGTTTTGAGTTATGCCAGATGTACAAATGAGAGATTTGAGTGCACTTGTAGAATTTAAATTGAAATGCTAATGAGATTCTGACAGGCAGAAAAAACAACACAGCCTACATTTTCATCTGTTTTATTAAAGTCATTATTTAACTGGAAAAAACACATTATTTAGAGCTATTTATTTACGTGGCATTTGTAATTCAGCTCTTAAATTTTATCCAATTAAAGTGCTTCTCATTCCATTTCACTTAATGTGGTGGATTGTTGTGGGCATTCATCTTTCACTGTTTCTCTGTCTCATTCAGTTGTAGAGTGGCAGTAACTCAACTGAATGAATGCATCTCTCTCTCTCTCTCCTTTTTTTTTTTTTTTAACTAATGCTTACATGTGCTGCTTCATGCTGTGGTACTACATTGACATCTTTATTTTTTATTTTCAGTAATTCCACTGAAATTTCATGGTAGATTATCACATAAGACTGTTTATGGTTATTTCATGCTTTGCTTATTTCACTAGAATTTCTAAAATGTGAAAGTAAGGAAAAAAGTAGTGTTAAATAAAACCATCTTTCTGAGAGGATAAATTGATCTTAGAGATCATTGAACATAGGGTGCTAAAACTTTTTAAGTACTATTTCATTAAAGATACCCCATGCCTTACCAAAAACATTTCTGATCTTTAAAACTTTTGATTATTATTCATTTGTGCATGTTTTTAGTTTTTTTCACAGTTTCTTTAAACAAAGACTTTTTGTGAATGTTTGAGATTTGTTAAAATGTCTTTATTTTGAACATTGTTTTAGAGCCGCTTAAAAGCTGCCTAAAGGCCTCTTTTACTTATGCTTACCTACCCAACTCTTAGATGAGGTTACAGTGAAAGTGTTTGAGATTATAGAGGCTTAAAATTTTATGTAAATACAGAAAATAAGTACATTTAGAGGAAAAAAATAGTACAGAATTTCACAGGATAGCGTGAGGCTGGCTGAGGTCAAGCTCATGTTGGAATGCAGACATTATGGGAGGGTCTGGAAGACAATGCGCCTCCTTGAGAAGGCAGCTTCCACGAAGAGAGTTAAATATGCGAACCCAGGGTTGTACAGATGTCATCCTGCATGTCAGGTCTTCTTTCACTTGCATTTACAACAGGTTTGAGGATTTTTACATAGTAACAATGCTTTGTATATTTTAAACTGCCTGATGATGCTTTTATGAAAATCTGTGGTAAAAGAAACTCTATTAGCATAAAAGGCATTTCAGTTAATGTTCAATGAATAAAGTCTCTATATTAACTAGAAATTGAACCCGTGACTGTCACTTCCCAGACATTTATATAAAGATTCTCTCAAGGGTGCTCCATTAAGCAGCATTACGGAATTTCATACACAGAGCTGCATCCTTATATCTGAAACTTTTAGAGAGAGACACTTGATGTGGCAGAAAGGATTATGAACAGAGATCAGGAGACTGAATTCTGGTTCAGACTCAACACTCATGAGCCATGTTGACCTGGATACACCACTTGGCTTCATCAGGCTCGAGTTCTTCATCTGCAGAATGAAGAGCACTACTGGCTCTGTGACTGTTACATTATGATTCTTTCCTACGCTCCTCTTCAGTTACTGTTTTATTTATATAGCTGTGTTTCTAATTGTGGTGCTTGTATTTACCCTCAAGAAGCCAGAACACATAGCATTTAAATAATGAGCACGTTTATCACATTTCCATACCTTCTTAACATGATGTCCAGAATTATTTTTGAGGATGCAGTATTTGGACTGAATTTCCTAATTAGCATTCAGAATACTTATGGAGAATAGCTTATGTAGGTACAGCCAACTTTTGATTATTCATGCTAATGAGGGACAGCAAGTCTAACTGAAATGTGTATAAAGTCTTCACTCCTCACTTTGTCTTCAAATATGTCAGCTGTTGAACATTTGAAAAGGGTTGCTGAAGAATACTCATTTGAGTTTCATCTTCAGTCTGGACAGGAAAGTGCCATTAGCATATTTATGTAGCTTTATTTTTAACCCACTGCCCCATTTTGCCAAATAAAAAAGAATTTATTGTTAAACCATAGGAGTATACCTTATTTTATCTATATATATTTTTCCATCTCTTTAGAGGCACATTCCACTCATCAACATGTCACCCTCATCTCGGTTCACAGTTATGTAAACATTTACATGTACGTTTCATGTACACGCTGCAGTTTTGTGCCTTCATCTCTTTACTCATGTTATTTTTTGCATTTTTCTTTTTTTGACTCCTGTTTTCCTGAAATAAGCTCTTGGCTAAATTTTACCTATCTTGTAAAGCCCAGTCTCCCAGTCCTTGATAAGGACTGTCTGGCCTCTTTAATAGTTTGGGTAAAGGGAAAAATGTAGCTATTGAGTAGGCTGTTGAATATTATGAGTGTGAGTCCCTCAGAGTATCCAACCTATAGTAGGCATTCTACTTAATGCCTTCTGCTGCTTAATGCCTAATTCTAGTTAATGCCTTCCTTCTTACTTGCTTTTACTCATATCTCCAACCAGAAGTTATCTCTTGTCCCTTGGAATTCTCTATTATGGCACACATTGTTTTTTAGAGTTGTTTGTATGCTTTCCTTATTTCTTCTATGAGCCTTAACATTTCCTGAGGGCAGTTTCTTGGAAATTAATTTTATTTATCTTTATATATTCCATAATGTTCCTTGCAGGATATCATACACAATTATCACTATAAACATTTTGATGAAATGAATAAATTTGTGAGCGTATCCACGTGGTTTGGGGGAAATTTATAGCAGAATATAATGCTAGGGTATTGGTAAAATAGATGGTGTCATGTTAGTCTGATGTAGAGTGTGTGAGGAGGCTGTAAATACTTTGGATCCTTTCTTAGGAGGCAGTTATGTGAGTATCAGGTTGAGAATACATTTGTGATCTAAGCAGTATTACCCAAGAGATGATGGTTAGCAAGTATGGGAGGAAAGGCGAGTCATATGGCTGACATATCTTAGGATATATTAGCAAGGAATATGGTTTATTTTTAGTGAGTAGGATAAATATGGGAAGAGATGTTGGTTTTGCCACTGCATCTGAGAGATACCAGGAAAGATTCAGCTAGGCATGCTGTCCAGGGACTTTGCCTTCATCTGTGATTCATACAAATGTGTAGCCTTAGCGTCTGAGGTGCTGTGGTTCCCCTACAGGTGAGGATGATGCAGGTGAAGGAGTCTCCTCAGAAGAAGCACACTTGGAGGTATAGATGGAGTGCTGGCCAACCTCTGCGAGATCTGTCTGAGTGTAGCAAGCCCCTGGCCTTCACAGGGAGTGAGATAGACTTAGGAAATCAGATGGACAAGTCTGGACTTCAGTCCAGTTGGACCACTTTTAAGTTATGTGTCCATCCCTAACCATTTATTTTATTTATTGTGATCTAAGTTTACATTGGTGAGCATGGACTTGAGCCTCATGCTCCATCCTGACAGTCAGGGCTAGAATAAGTGTAACTCTAAAACATGTGGGCTTTGTGGGCTGGGAGTAGAAATTTGCAATGAAAATTAGGCTACTTTTACTAAATGATTTGTGAGGTGGGCGGTGGATTCAGGCCCACCAAAACAGGAGATTTGTACTACAGGCATTATGTTGTCAGGGTTTTAGAAGGGAGTACTTACAGAAGCATGGACAGGATTAAGAGTGTAAAACAAGGGCAGTTGTGGCTCCTAGAGACCACTGTCAGCAGGAAGGTGTTAGACCCCTAGAACGGTGAGGTCAAGGAGATAAAATAGTGTTACTGTAGCCAAGAACTTGACTTCTGGAGGAGGAGCCAGAGCTGTAGACTAAGTCATCTCCAACTCTTTTGTGGCCCCATGAACAGCCTGCCAGGCTCCTCTGTCCTTGAGATTTCCTAGGCAAGAATACTGGAATGGGCTGCCATATTCTTCTCCAGGGGGGATCTTCCCAAACCAGGGATTGAACCTGCATCTTCTGCTTGGCAGATGGATTATTTATCACTGAGCTACCAAGGAAGCTCAAGGAAGAACTACCCTGATGGTTTCCTTTCCTTACCCTCTAATCTCCTGCTGGTAGCCCTCATTCATTAAATCCCTGAAAGCCAGACAGCTAAGGAATCAGTACGATGCAATCCTGAAGGGTCAGGCTGCTGGGAACATAGTAAGGCAGAATATAGATTTCAGTAGGGGTTAAATGGAGAATAACCAGCACAGAAGACAAATTAGAACGTCAATCTTTAGTAATAGGGAAATGTGTTGAGAAGGAAGACAAATTAGGATTAGAAACTTAAGGGCTAGAAATTTACTATCAGAAGATGGTCTGAGTGAAAAGAGACTGATCTCTAACAGAACATACTGAGAGAGTTCAGTGAGTATGAGGTGGGTACTGAGCCCCAGGTTAGTCTACTGTAGAGACTGATGATTACAAGCCCTGCTTTTGTTGGGGAATGGGTACCTACTTACCCTTCCTGTTCCATACCATGATTTGCCTGGGAACTAGGATGTGGCTGCTCCTGAAGATGTGGGACTTAGGTCTACTGGTGGGTTAGGCTCACAGCAGGGAAAGAACAAATAACATGTTGTGCTTGTCAAGGCAAAAACCATTGCTGCAACATGTAGCTGCCCTGGCTCCAGTTGCTTTTGGTTGTATTCCTGTCCCGCATAGATTGGGATTGCTTCCTGCTCAAGCCTGACTTCAAAATTCTCAAGGGAGTTCAGCTGAAATAGCTGAGTGAATGAACAGGGGTGATCTTACCAGTCTTCATCCAGAGACCATGCTGTGGGCTGGATGGTAGTTGCTACCTAGCAATGACTGTCACCAACTGCTGTGACAGATATCTAAAAGACACTGTGACAAGGGATTAAAAATGACCTAGATTATAGTAGGAAGCTGAAATTTGTGGCAAACAGAAGTAGTACAGAACCAGCTCCACCGGGAGACAGGGCAAGCACCAGCCGTCCGTAAGTCAGCCGGGCCTGAGACAGCAAGTGCCTGAAGAGGACCAGAAGAGGACTTGACTGAGCAAGAAAACTCTTGGCTGAGTCTAAAATGATTTAAAAGCAGAACAAGAGTGGGACTGTGTAGCAGTAGAAGAGAAAGCTTTGTTTGATGCCTAGAGAGAATTACATGATGCTAAAAAATAAAGGTCATTATTTATTACATAATTGAACAGTGCAAACATATCAGCAAGCTAGAGACAGTCTTTATCTGGGGTTCTTCGATCTGCAGTTCAGGTGAGAGAATATTATTGAGTCTAACCTGCTTATCAGCCCTTGTGTAATGAGAGCATAAAAGTGAATGAAAATATATCCAGTCTGCAATGAGAGAGAAATGTAATTAGACATAGAAGATCCTTTTTTCCCCTACTTTGCAGGATTCAGCCTAAATTTAACTTGAATTCTTCCAAAAGGGAACTTATTATTTAGCCTTTTTAAATGAGAATATTTGCCTTAATGGAAACTATCTATTTTGTTGAGATAAATGAGCTTTGTTTTTGACTATCTGGGAGGTGTAAAGAGGAGAAGCCAGTGGGAAAAGGAATATAAAAAGACAGAAGCTGTCAAGGACTGTTAAAGATAGAGGGATAGGACCAGTAACCCCAGGACCACCTGTCCTGGAGGCAGGTCTTGTGACCTGGCTTTCCCTTGCATTTACACAGGCCAGTCTTTGCCCACATGCTTGGAATGTTGTCCTTCCCAGCTCCCCCAGTCATCTCTTCCTTGAGATGCAGTTTGGCTCTCATACTGTTACTGAATTAGATCATATGGACCCCACCTTCGGCCCTTGCTGGCCTGAGGCCTCTTGCCTTGGTGGGGAAAGGTTCTTTTTCCATTCGGGTTCACACAGCCAAAAACGAAACCCAAGCTTAGATTCAAGTTGCAGAAGCTTTATTCCATGGCTAGAAAATGGAGAAGCAGGAACTTAGTTCACAAATCAAATTCTCACCCTAATGATGAGAGAGATGTGGTTTTAAGAGGTGAGGACGATAGGAGGAGGGCCGATAATGAAGGGGAGCCCTATGCATTAGTTTCCTGGGAGGAAGTGGGGTTTCTCCTGGAAGTGGGGAGCCACTTTTTTTCTGTAGTTTTGGTCTGGAACTTCCGGCCAGGGCCGAAGGCTGGTGTATTATTTAGTGCCACTAATGTAAAATTTGCATAGAGTGAAACTCAGTGTCTGTTGGAGGTCAGGTTTGTCGCCATCTTGGTTCCAGCTGGTTCATCTGGTTTTTGTTTTTTCCTTCACATAGCTTCCTTTCTTTATGTCTGGACCCTGTGACAAAGATACAGATTAGTTCCTGCTTAAGGGAGCGGCAGGCGTATGATTCTGGGGCAACAGCCTCGGTAACAAACCCTCTAACACCCTTCCTTCAAGTGCCAGCTGCGATAGATCTGTGTTGTGATGCCCTTATCATAACATGTTGACGGGACTTTCTGATGTGTCTTCTCTGTTACGCTGTTGGCCGTTTGAGGGCTGAGCCAATGAAATAATAGATATCCCTACAACCAAAACAAATAGGCTCCATCAGAGGGAGAGCAAGAGGAAGTGTCCTGATGCTTATTTCAGCGTGATGAAGGTGTGATGAGGCCAGAGATACACCTGGGCTTTGGGAAGAGCCTCAAGTAGAGGCCTAGGTGCTGTGCTGACTCTTACCATCTTTTATTTTGGCTTCTTGATCTGTTTAGTTCTCCTACTTCTCTTTCTCTGCAGAATGGCTTCCTACATTCAGAAAATACTGCTGCTGACAGCTCTTAACTTTTACATAATAAAGCTTTGCCATCAGAGAATGACTAAAGATTTCGACTTTCCTGCTCCCAAAGTCTCTGGTTCCCAGGCAGTGTCCCCATTTGGGCCAGTTGTGCCCATTCCCTGTTCACCTGTCAGCTGTTCCCTTTGTAATCAGGTGTGTGGGTAGGATGTGGGGAGAGGAGAGGTGCCAGTAACCAGATAAAATAGTACATTCTGTTTACTTAACATAGGAGCCTACCATGGAGTCATTGCATTGTCAGGGCTCTGTGCATTGCCTAAACATAAATTGTTCCCTCTAGGCCATACATATTTATGGAAGGAAATGATCATGAAGACAAGTGTTCCAAATATTTAAGTAAACTTTATTTTGGCTTTTGAAATGCGTAATATCATTATTCTTACTGGAGAAATACCATCTTCATTATGTTTTCTGTGGGCTAGTGTTAAGATGCAGTTTTTGCTTTTAAGCATAAACTGACAGGAACATAAAAGTGAGAAAGATAGCCTGGGTAACAAAAAAAGTTGACTAGGGAGTAGAAATATGCTGTGGTTAATTGATAAGGCAAGCATGTTGCTGACTAACTTGAAAATATTTTTATCCTTCCAAAAGGTATTTCTGAAACCCTGCAAGTGAATTTTTAAATGCCATTTTCAATTGAAATTTTCTTACCAGCTTGCTTTATGGCTCTCAGGGGATGACTGACTAAAGTGAAAGAAACTGGCATGTTTACCACTCTCATCAGATGAGTAGATGAGTATAAAGCTAGACACCCTTTTAAAAACATCATGTGTACAGCATTAAAATTTGTGTGCATATGTGTAGCTTATATTCACTGAAGACTGATTCTAGATGTTGGTCAAATAGGAATGATTTTAGAAGTGATGCATTTACATTACAGAACTGGTTGGAAAAATGAGCATACTTCTTTTTCCCTTTAATACTTTACAGAATGGGGAAATGGTGAGTGATGATATCTGACCATTGGTCCAGTGTTCTGCCTTCTTTATAACAACTTTGTAAGGGGCTGGATGTGGAGGTGTGCAGATGAGGGGGAGGAGGAGCATGCTCGATGATTCAGTCATAGCGAAGAAACCTCTGTTAATTTGATGTCTGATAAATTTGTTAACTCTCTTGCCTTTGTATATACATCCTGCTGGAGCATCCAGCCAAGAATGATATGGAATAGATTACATGGCCAAATATTGCTTCTGATTTGAATCTATGGGCATTTGAAGCCAGATATTAACTTGATGGACCAATCATGAATTAGGAGCCAATCCATTATTTCTGTTTCAGCCACTGGATTTCTTATTATTCAGTTAGAAACTTGATCTTATCATTTTCGGAATCTAAAACTCTGGTTATCCATCATATGGACACAAAATGTTAAAGGAAAAGGACCTTTCTTCCTACTCTATGTTAATTAACCCAGCCCGTCGATCTTTCTTTGTCCATATGTATTATGTAGTTCCCTGGTAGAATGTATATTATTTCTGTTTCTGGTTTGGCAAGAGATAGCAATCAGTCAGTTCTCTCTCTTTCTCTGCTCCCTACTCTCTCTCTCTTTCCTTAGAAGATGCCTGTGTTTAAGAATATCATGAAGCTGAAGTGCCCTTTATATTACCTTTGTAAATGATTTGAATGAGGATTTTTCTACAGTGATAAGAGCTACTGACCTCAAAGATGATTGCTTTTGTTTATACATCTTGAAGCTAGGGAAGGTTTCCTTTATATCATCATACTGCAATTTGAATTTCTTTTTTTTTTTTTAATTCTCTCTCCTTCCCTCTCTTTCTCTCTGTGTAGTGAAAAAGCACAGCAATGTTTGACCGTGGGTTATTTCTGAAGCTTATTTTCAGGGAGAAAGTAACACTGAAAATTTGTTACCATAAATAGAAGACAAACAGCTTTTTTGCTTCCATAAAATAGATGGTTCTCTTGAGGAACTATTGATTCCAGTCTGTTAATATTGCAAATCTAACTAAAATAGACTTTATCTGTGTTTTATGTGGGTGAGTGACCAGGGTCCGACACTTAGAGCTTTTGCTAGAGAACCTGGAGGGCCGCCAGCTGAGAGCACTGTAACAGACCTCTGAGAAGCTGGAAAAGCGTCTCAGGAAGAAAAGCGGTCAGTTTAGACAGCTGCGTAGTTAACGAGTATTAGCCTCAGAGAACTGACAATTAGCTCTAGTCAAGTAAACCGACTTCTAGCTTTAAACCAGAGTAGGTGACTTTCTTGCATAGCTAAAATGCACAGTAGACTGTTAATTTACACTATTCAATTCCTTAGCAAAGTCTTTTTGTTTTTTGCTTTCAATGTTGACCTTTTAGTGTAATTCCTTTCACAGGCTGACTGATTTGCACCATGATAGTGTCTTACTTTTCCACCTAGCATTCTATCATAAGCCTTTCCCATGTTCTTAATTTTGAATGACTGCATATATTTAATGGCAATAATTATGTACCAGTCATAAATTATTGAATTATTTTATACATATTAATTTGTTTAATACTTACAACAACTCTATGAGATGGGTGGTATTATCTTCACTTTATAATGAAAAACAAAAACTGAGATACTGAAAGTAAGTGGATGGTGTAGGTCCCACGGCCAGTACATGGCAGACAGTGGTTAGCTTTCTTTCCTACCATAGATATTTGTGGATATTGTGTAATGTCTAATGTAGTTAATTATTATAAATATTGGAGAAGGAAATGGCAACTGACTCCAGTATTCTTGCCTGGAGAATTTCATGGACAGAGGAGCCTGGTGGGCTGCAGTCCATGGGATCTCAAACAGTTGGACATGACTGAGCAACTAAGACACACACACATTATAAATATCACAAGAGCAAACGTGGTTAAGAAAGTGCTTCTCCACATATTAAAGGTTTTTTCCCTTAGGATGAGGCTTCTCTGGTGTCTTAGCTGGTAAAGAATCCGCCTGCAATGTGGGAGACCTGGCTTGGATCCCTGGGTTGGGACGATCCCCTGGAGAAGGGAAAGGCTACCCACTCCAGTATTCTGGCCTGCAGAATTCCATGGACTCTATAGGGGTCACAAAGAGTCAGACATGACTTAGTGGCTTTCACTCATTCCCTTAGGATAGTTTTTAAAAATAGAATTACTGGATCAAAGTTTAAAATTTTGAAGTCTTTTAATACATACTATCTTAATAGCTTCCCTAATGGTCAATTATATTTCAATAATAGTTTATTTTTGCATAGTTAAATAAATCATTGCTGACTCTAGACATTATATTTTAAAATCTTTGCGCATTTGGCAGCCAAATATGAATTTCCCCCCTTTATTTTAATTTGCTTATTTCTCTATATTTGAATATCCTCTTTTGCGCATTAATTTTTCATGCCCTTTTGCCTGTTTTTCTCTTAAACTTTTAGGCTTATGCTTACCTCTTTTTATATGTTCTTTAATCAAGATATTAACCTTTGCTGATATTAAAACTTTGCTGAAGATATATTTTCCAGCCATATGCTTTTTATTTTAGAGCATTCAATTTTACCTATGATGGGTGTTTTTGTTTTGTGTGTGTGTGCGCACACATGTTTTCTTGATGTGTGTTTTTGTTTTTAAACACAAGTTTTCCTCCTTTGTGATTGTTTCTGTTGAAAAAGGACTTCCATTTCTAAGACAAAAGTGAACTTATCTTTTTTCCTATGGATTTTTCCCTTTTGTGTTTAATTTTCAATCAATCTGGATTTTAATTTTATTATAGTGTTAGCTATATATCAGAATTACAAGGTAGTAGAAAAATAAATTTGCCTTTCATTCTTTTCTTTTAAAGAATTGATTGAAAACTGGAAGAAAAGCCTTACGTAATCTATAAACTATGCAATCAATTTCTTAGATACTATTTTAAAAGTTATTTTCTTTTTGCAAAGCAGAAATTGAGAATTGAATTATTGTACTTTTTATGAATAAATTCTGAATAGGCATATTCACATATAATTTTGCATATTTTTGTGTTTAAATATTGTATCTGTAGTATTTTTATCTTTTGCTTTTATAAAAAAATCTAATAAACAAGAATCACCTATCTAACCATCCTTGTTCTGAGGGTCTATGTGCCTCAGTGAGGATAGTTCTTATCTCTAGATTTCTAGCCCTCATCTATAACTTAAAGCTGAGAACTTATGTAATGTTTCCTAATAGGTATAAAGGTTACCCTGATGGATAGATGTCAAGCATATTATTTTTCTAACTGTTGTATTTAACATTTTGTAGCATGATAAAGAATAGTATTGAATAATAAGATGGAAATAGAGACAATAAGGAGAAGGCAATGGCAATCCACTCCAGTACTCTTGCCTGAAAAATCCCATGGATGGAGGAGCCTGGTAGGCTGCCATCTATGGGGTCCCACAGAGTCGAACACGACTGAAGTGACTTCACTTTTACTTTTCACTTTCATGCATTGGAGAAAGAAATGGCAACCCACTACAGTGTTCTTGCCTGGAGAATCCCGGGACGGGGGAGCCTGGTGGGCTGCTGTCTATGGGGTCGCACAGAGTCGGACATGACTGAAGCGACTTAGCAGCAGCAGCAGCATCAGAGACAATAAAGATGAATATGTCTCTAGAAAATATAGGAATAAAACCACCATTCAGTTCAGTTCAGTTCAGTCACTCAGTCGTGTCTGACTCTTTGTGACCCCATGAACCGCAGCACACCAGGCCTCCCTGTCCATCACCAACTCCCTGAGTTCACTGAAACCCATATCCATCGAGTCGGTGATGCTATCCAACCATCTAATCCTCTGTCATCCCCTTCTCCTCCTGCCCTCAATCTTTCCCAGCATCAGGGTCTTTTCAAATGAGTCAGTTCTTCGCATCAGGTGGCCAAAGTATTGGAGTTTCAGCTTCAACATCAGTCCTTCCAATGCACACCCAGGACTGATCTCCTTTAGGATGGACTGGTTGGATCTCCTTGCAGTCCAAAGGACTCTCAAGAGTCTTCTCCAACACCACAGTTCAAAAGCATCAATTCTCCGGTGCTCAGCTTTCTTTATAGTCCAATTCTCACATCCATACATGACCACTGGAAAAACCATAGCCTTGACTAGATGGACCTTTGTTGACCAAGTAATGTCTCTGCTTTTTAATATGCTGTCTAGGTTGGTCATAACTTTCCTTCCAAGGAGTAAGCGTCTCTTAATTTCATGGCTGCAATCACCATCTGCAGTGATTTTGGAGCTCAGAAAAATAAAGTCAGCCAGTTTTCCCATCTATTTGCCATGAAGTAATGGGACTGGATGCCATGATCTTAGTTTTCTGAATGTTGAACTTTGAACCAACTTTTTCTTTCTCCTCTTTCACTTTCATCAAGAGGCTCTTTAGTTCTTCACTTTCTGTCATGAGGGTGGTGTCATCTGCATATCTGAGGTTACTGATATTTCTCCCGGCAATCTTGATTCCAGCTTGTGCTTTTTCCAGCCCAGCGTTTCTCATGATGTACTCTGCATATAAGTTTAATAAGCAGGGTGACAATATACAGCCTTGACATACTCCTTTTCCTATTTGGAACCAGTCTGTTGTTCCATGTCCAGTTCTAACTGTTGCTACCTGACCTGCATACAGATTTCTCAAGAGGCAGGTCAGGTGGTCTGGTAGTCCCATCTCTTTCAGAATTTTCCACAGTTTATTGTGATCCACACAGCCAAAGACTTTGGCACAGTCAATAAAGCAGAAATATGACCCAGCAATCCCACTCTTAGGCACATACCCTGCTGCTGCTGCTGCTAAGTCACTTCAGTCATGTCCAACTCTGTGCGATCCCATAGATGGCAGCCCACCAGGCTCCTCTGTCCCTGGGATTCTCCAGGCAAGAACACTGGAGTGGGTTGCCATTTCCTTCTCCAATGCATGAAAGTTCAAAGTGAAAGTGAAGTCGCTCAGTTGTGTCTGACTCTTAGCGATCCCATGGACTGTAGCCTACCAGGCTCCTCTGTCCATGGGATTCTCCAGGCAAGAGTACTGGAGTGGGTTGCCATTTCCTTCTCTAAGGCACATACCCTGAGGAAACCAAAATTGAAAGAGGCACATGTATTCCATTGTTCGTTGCAGCACTATTTACAATAGCTAGAACATGGAAGCAACTTAGATGTCCATCGACAGATGTATGGATAAAGAAGTTGTGGTACTTATACACAATGGAATATTACTCAGCCATAAAAAGGATTGCATTTGAGTTAGTTCTAATGACGTGGATGAACATAGAACCTATTATACAGAGTGAAGTGAGTCAGAAAGAGAAAGATAAATACCATATTCTAACACATATATACAGACTCTAGGAAAATGGTACTGAAGAGTTTATTCAC